>NW_015151079.1:409220-420085 GCF_000732505.1 Cyprinodon variegatus | reverse complement strand
ACTTCAGCTTTAAGGTTTTACTCAGTCAGTCCTGATTGGCCACTCTGCCTTTAGCGGTTCACCTGTTCATAAGTGAGCATGAATTCCTGAGAAATGTAAATCTGCATAATTACCACCCCAATAATGCCATACAAGGCTACAAATAAGTAAGAAGGCTACAACCTCCTACACTGTCAGAAGGTATTCATTAACAGAAATGGCACTGAAGATGAAAAATCTCCACTGGTTTGGGGATCGAGGTTGATTGAGAGCTGAGCAGCAGAATTAGGGGTGCAGTTAAAAGTCAAGCAGTGTGGAATAAATCTCAAGACCTGTAAATGATGTTGTTGGACACATACAGAAGTAAAAATAAAATTGAATAAAAAAAAAGTGATAATAAAAATCATTTGATGCAAGAACAGTCAATGAAAACTACTGGCAAGAAATGGAACATACTGTATGATGCAGATGCTTAAAATGAGTTCACAATCAACAAACATGACATTATGTTAAATCTCTTTTTGATGCACAGAAACACACACATGTACTGCACATCTCCAGACTTTGTCTGTCATCCCTGCATCACACTCTCAATCTCTCTCATAAAATACATCAACACAAAAAATATTAATTGTGAAACTCTAATTTGATGAATTCTGACAAACCCAAACATTCCTCATTTTATTTAATAACAAAGCCAAGGAGCTGCCATGGAGTGAAATTAATTTAGTTTTACTATTTTACCAGGAGTTTCAAGCAACAACAGGATGCTGAGTTTTCTATCCATTTTCTCTTCCAGATGTTATTTCAGCTTGGAGAAACTCACACAAAGAAATGTTGCAATTAAAAATGTTTTGATGATATGAATGAAAGAAGTTATTTTTTGCTCAGGCCCTGACAGAAGACTTAAAATTTCATGATATTGGCCCTGATGTCTGGATTTTTTTTTTTTTTCTTCCGCCTGCGTAGCTCCGCCGAGTACTCATTGTTACCCCTCAGATCTAGCTGTTCCTTCTTTCTATCAAAGAGTGTTCTCTGGACACAGACATAGATATATCAAACATTTTTTTGTGATGGTTGCTTTCTTGCATGAGGACCAGAGTTGTGTGTAGTACCCAGAACTTGTACTTAAAGGTATAGAGGACGATCTTTATTTCTGGATGGATCAGCTTAACAAGTGGTCCACCTAATTGGTGGCAGAGTTAACTACAGACTTTTCAAGGGGTCTCATCCTTTGTCTGGTCACTGTCCTTTTCTGAAGAAAAGTAACTTGCTTTGTGTTGGTCTAATTTCCAGGGAAAAAAATTAGCACTTGGAAAGCACAGACCTCTGCCAAGCAGCAAATTTTGCCCCTTATTGTGACTTACATCTATAGCTACAGTAAGTCACACATGATCTGGATCAGATGTGGATTTGTAACTGAGTAAATCTAACTAGTTACCACCCACCTCTGATGAATACTCTGTTACTATTTTAAAAAGGTTAAGGAATAAGCACACACAATTTATTATCTAAACAGTCTAGGTATAATTTACTTCAGTCACTGGAAATAAAACCCCGTCAAATCTTTACAGTACAGTCATATTTGGCTGCTAAGGAGTGCCAGTCTGATAAGGAAACCACTGTCTTTTTGTGTTCCTGCTAGCACCTTCTATTTGTAGCTATAATTTTGTGAAATATGCCTGCATGATGTACTGTAATAAAACCCTTGGAATTCTAAAAATACTTTCTCTTCTGTGAACATAAAACAGAAACTGGTGTAGATCCCAGAGAGGACTAACTGCTGACTGTCTTTTTGAAACTTGAAATACTTGATTTCTACCACATATAATAGATAATATACCCTCTATGCTCTAAAGTAAGATCCAAATTTATATCTATTTTGATATTAATAAAGTTCTTAATGTGCCGCTCCTCCAGTGATAAGGATACAAAATGTTTGAACAGATTCTGACATTAATATACTACCTTTAATTATGTCATGTTAAAGTATTTCAAACCAATATAAAGTTTACATGTGTCATAAATAATATCTCATGTTTTCTGTAGTTAGGGAAATTATTTAAATTGATGTGTAAAAAGCTTACGAGACTACAGCTTGACATACAAAAGTGGATTCAGCTTTATTTTACAGTTGTAGTACAAGGGCAGTATCTTTTATACATTAGGCAATAAAACTAAACAAATGAACAGGTCTCAAGCACCAATTAAAATGTAAAACAATCAAGGAAATATGTCAGCTTATTGGAATATGTGGGAAGTACCTTGAAATAAACAACTGGAATTAGAAACATGCTACAAAGACCAGTGAAACCGTAATACCTTTTTGTCAAGAATCAAAGGCAAAATCCCCACTTTTGACAAAAGCTAGACGTCATACGAGACTTTGATACATATAGACTGTCAAAACCATTGGGCCTGCTTTTGGTAAGTGTAAAAAATTAAGAAAATAGATAATGCTCATTGGATCATGTGGAAAGTACCTTAAGATAGACCAACATCTGAAACAGAAGTGAAGAATCATGAAAGGTGATGTCACAACACATAACACGTTTTTTCTGTTGAGATTTTCAACGTTGATAAAAGCTTTAAAGCTTCAAAGAAAGATGAAAGCTTCAAAGACACTCTCTACAATAATAGTTTTTTGGTTTTAAATGTTGTTTTTGTTTGTATTTTTTTGGTTTTGGAATAAAACCTGAAATTTAGTTAAAAAAAAAAGATGCTTCTGTTTTAATTTCCAAATATATATTCCCCCAATTTATTATGTCAGCTGCTTTCCTGTGTATAGCAGCTAAACTCTTTGTAAGTATAAAACAATAAACTAAAACTTTTTCTGATTTTCTTTCATTTAACTCACTGCATTCCAACAGTAGACAGGTAACCATGACTGCTGCCATTGGCTCCTTTCAAATTACTTAAACTGTATCTCCTAACTCTCGTTTCTAGCTCCCGTTCCTTAACCTTTAACAGGGTCAACAGTAAGAATGCCATTTTTACTTTGTTTGACATTTATAAAACAGTAATAAAATAATAAAAAGGAAAACTGAAACTGTGGTATGAGCCAATCTGTTTTGGTTTTTGTCATAATATTATCATGCGTCACAGTTTTATTGCAGAACCAAAACAGAAACCAGTTCGTAAACATAACTGATAAAATAGTGGCTAAGTTTGAGGAGTATTTAGTTTATTTGCTGTCTGTAAACTTTTCATTGCTCTGCTTGAACAGCGCCTTTATTTTTCTATAGCACAGGTAAGACCTGCTGCTTATTCTAATTCAAAGTTCATTACATTTAACTATTAGCCAAGTAAAAATAAGTTTAATTAAAATTACCTCTAGATTAAGCTACTTATTATTGTTTGGATTTGGTCAAAAAGGTGTTTTAGTTGTTAAAATAAAATATAGAAGGATCTTGACGATAAGTTGAGGTTGTTGTTTCACATCTTTGATTATGCTACATTTTGACATATAAAAGATTAACTTTTAAACCTATATTTTTGAACAAAACATGCAAAGAAACAGAACACCACAAACATATCTGATCAAAGAAATATGAGCAACAGAATTGACTTAGGTTAATACGTTTATCCTTTATTTTTTTATGTAATATTTTTGAACGAAACATACAACAAACCAGCAGTACCTGGAAAACTAATTTCTTGTTTATACATATCTATAAATTTTTGTCTCTGATGCTTGTTCAACTCTTTTAAATCAGGCATTTTCTATTCTCAGAACATAATCACGTGGGAAGGAAAGAGGAGGAGCTAGGAGAACTGGGATTTTCCCTAATTGAACTCGGGAGTGATTAAAGTAAAACTGAAAGAACATTTGTTTTAAAAGAAAGTCAAACAGTAGCTACTGGTCAAGCTTTAAGAGCACAACCATCTTGGAAACACTTTAAAGCGTCTGTGGTTCTTCATCTTGTCATCTCACTGCATCAGCTCTACTCTCAAACAAAAGGTGAGGTCTCTGTCTTCTGTTTAAGTTTGATAAATTTGAAAGTAACTTCAATCCAAAATAGTTTTTATTTTATTAGCTCTAGGTAAGAAAAACATACACATTAGATATGGAAAAAAAAACAGTCTTTGTTTGTAGAACCATGGCATTCAGAGGCAGAGGACTGGCTTGTATTATCTTTACTCTGCTGAGTCTGGTTTATGTTGCAAACTCGTTGCACCGCACCGCTCACCTTGTAAGTATTATTTTTAATCCTTTGATTAAAAAAAAAGAATAAAAATTAGAAAAACTGAAATGGATAATACACCTTACACCTTATTTTCAGGACAGTATTTCTAGGTTGGTTAAAATTAAGACTTTTTATGCTTAATATATTATAGAAACTATACCATTTAATACTTTTTGGGGGGCATGTGTGTATTTCATAAAAAACTATTTTGTACTGCTTAACATTATTTTCTCAAACAAAGGAAATTCTCACGGAATATTATGAGGGTGGAATAACAGATGCTGCTGAAAAGAAGGTAGGTTCTATTTACTGACACATTGTCTCAAACTGTTTTTTTTATTTTTGCAAAAAGATATAGCATTAAATTTCAAACAGGAATCTTGTATTGTAATGTACATTTATTTTGGAAGGGCTGTGTCCTTTTTGACATGACAAACACTTTCTGAAGAGTATTACTGCCGGTTTTTTTTTTTTGTGTGTGTGTGTTTAATTCTCATTTACTTTTTGTTTACTTTTCCTCCCTTTACAGAAAGAATGTGAGAACTGGCTTAAACTTAAAGCATTTGAATTTGAGGATGAAATGGAGGCGTTTACGCCAAAGTTGAAGCTGCTGAAAGCAGCAGCCCAAAACTCCTCATCCCTAGACGGACTCTCCAGTGATCTCACTGATTTATTGGTCAAGAAGAGAAAAGACTTTTTCGAAGCAAAGAAGGCTTATGAGGAAGAGATTCAGGAAATCTGGGACTTCATAAAATCCGAAGAATATGATGATAACTGGCTGTAAATGTGATGCACTACAGTTGATTGTGACTCTTTTTAAAGGCCTGTTTGGTTTCATTTTGTCTAGGGTGCTGAAATTACAATCAGAATACTTTTGTAATGTTTATTTGTCAACATTCGTCTTACTTGTGATTGAATTCTCTTTGTATTTTACTGGTTTTACAACCCATAATGTTAATTAATTTAAGACTTCTGCGAAAATAGCTCCTTGGAATGTTTATTAATAACGTGCGTCACCAACAAAGATGAAAAACATAGAGATAAAATTGTAAAAACAAATTAATTAGATACATAAGGTCCTTAACTCCATGTTTTGCTACTCAAATTATTGAACATATAGTGATGTCAGGGTTATTTGATACACACATTTAGCAGGCTGCTTATGCATCTTATTTCTGAAGCAAACTTCTTCAGGACAAAAACATTAAATAAGCACAGAGTGAAAACAAAAGCTGTTCGAGTACATAAAAACAAAGCAGTAGAAAAGAATACTAACAGTCAAATAAAAACTTATAACATACAGGGGTATATCACCAAACACATAAAGGCCAAATTGACTCTCAGGCACTGTACAAACTAAAGAGTATTTAAAATAACATATAAATACTCTATTTATAAACCAGTTTATCTCTTAAATACTTTGAGAACTGGCTTAAATTTTATTTGTAAAAGATCTAGCTTAATTTGTTCCACAGCTAAAACAACTGCAACATGGTGTCACAGATTTTTGACAAAGCAAGAAAAACATCTTGCTGAGTCTATAAAGGCAATTCAGAAGGATTATAATAGATCTAAGGTGGTGATATTGCTTTAAATGTAATGAAGACATTTTCAGTTTTTGGAAAAGTTATTTTTAAATGTAAATAGATACAGTAGCAGCCATTCAAAATTGCTCTTCCCAGTCAAATGCCAGCCAAAGGGCAGGCTACTCCCCTGCGACTCCCAGTCAAACCCCCTCCAACTTCCAGCCACTGGCCTTCTCTTTGGCGTGCCTTTTTTTTACTCTGACTCCACCAATTAATGTCCAGAAATCATGAGAGAAATAAAATTTTAATACAAAGATTGATGTTTAAAAAGTAATTGCAGGGGACCANTTTACGCCAAAGTTGAAGCTGCTGAAAGCAGCAGCCCAAAACTCCTCATCCCTAGACGGACTCTCCAGTGATCTCACTGATTTATTGGTCAAGAAGAGAAAAGACTTTTTCGAAGCAAAGAAGGCTTATGAGGAAGAGATTCAGGAAATCTGGGACTTCATAAAATCCGAAGAATATGATGATAACTGGCTGTAAATGTGATGCACTACAGTTGATTGTGACTCTTTTTAAAGGCCTGTTTGGTTTCATTTTGTCTAGGGTGCTGAAATTACAATCAGAATACTTTTGTAATGTTTATTTGTCAACATTCGTCTTACTTGTGATTGAATTCTCTTTGTATTTTACTGGTTTTACAACCCATAATGTTAATTAATTTAAGACTTCTGCGAAAATAGCTCCTTGGAATGTTTATTAATAACGTGCGTCACCAACAAAGATGAAAAACATAGAGATAAAATTGTAAAAACAAATTAATTAGATACATAAGGTCCTTAACTCCATGTTTTGCTACTCAAATTATTGAACATATAGTGATGTCAGGGTTATTTGATACACACATTTAGCAGGCTGCTTATGCATCTTATTCCTGAAGCAAACTTCTTCAGGACAAAAACATTAAATAAGCACAGAGTGAAAACAAAAGCTGTTCGAGTACATAAAAACAAAGCAGTAGAAAAGAATACTAACAGTCAAATAAAAACTTATAACATACAGGGGTATATCACCAAACACATAAAGGCCAAATTGACTCTCAGGCACTGTACAAACTAAAGAGTATTTAAAATAACATATAAATACTCTATTTATAAACCAGTTTATCTCTTAAATACTTTGAGAACTGGCTTAAATTTTATTTGTAAAAGATCTAGCTTAATTTGTTCCACAGCTAAAACAACTGCAACATGGTGTCACAGATTTTTGACAAAGCAAGAAAAACATCTTGCTGAGTCTATAAAGGCAATTCAGAAGGATTATAATAGATCTAAGGTGGTGATATTGCTTTAAATGTAATGAAGACATTTTCAGTTTTTGGAAAAGTTATTTTTAAATGTAAATAGATACAGTAGCAGCCATTCAAAATTGCTCTTCCCAGTCAAATGCCAGCCAAAGGGCAGGCTACTCCCCTGCGACTCCCAGTCAAACCCCCTCCAACTTCCAGCCACTGGCCTTCTCTTTGGCGTGCCTTTTTTTTACTCTGACTCCACCAATTAATGTCCAGAAATCATGAGAGAAATAAAATTTTAATACAAAGATTGATGTTTAAAAAGTAATTGCAGGGGACCAGCCAAGGGCCCATCAGGGAAAGTTGGGACATTTTGATTGGCTACTACACTATGATACTCCAAGGGGTTGTTAACTGTGGTAAATGTGGTAAATACTTTTGATTCTATCTTTTTACTGCCAATATTGTTTATTTAAAAAGAAACCAATAAAAAACATTGTACACTGGTTCATTTAATATGTTCAGCCTTTCTTTCATAATGCTCCATATTTATAAGTTCAATTCAGTTTATTTATGTAGCACCAATTGACAACACATGTCATCTCAAGGCACTTTAAAATTCACCAGATCATACAATCAAACTGATTAAAAGAATCTAAGGAACACCAGTTGATTGCATCGACTCATTGACTCAAAGGCAATCCATCACACTAAGCATGCTCGTAGCGACAGTGGAGAGGAAAAACTCAATTTTAACGGGAAGAAATGATGGCAGCAGCAGAGCTGATATTTCTCTCCAGTATGGTGTCACAGACAAACAGAAAATGTAAAGAGAGCATAATGTTAGATTTGATCAAACAAATTCTGCAGAAAATTTTCTGAAGAAAAAGGGGTCCCTACGTCCTCCAGCAGTCTAAACCTATAGCAGCATAACTATAGAGATGCTCACGATAACCTGAGCCACTCCAACTATAGTCCAACTTTATTCAATGAGGCAGACACCCTGCTGCCTCATGGAATAAAACTGATAGTTGTTTCCACAGGAGAGCAGCCTGATAACTAAAAGATCTGCCTCCCACTCTATGTTTAGAAATTCTAGGAACCACTAGTAAACCTGCAGATTGAGAGCGAAGTGCTCTGTTAGGAACATAAGGAACAATTATATCTCTGATATCAGATGGAGCAGTTTGTGGACTTACTGATAGTAAAGAATTACAATAGTCCAGTATAATTATTTACTTTTACTTATATCCAATATTTTACTTTTATAGTGACGGTCTGTGGAGAAACAAAATGTAAGATTCACAAAGAGTTGGCTAAAATTACAGCTGGAAGTCTGTAATTTTTTTTGTAAATTTCTGTAACAGAGTTGTGACAGAGATAACTCCATTATAAGTAATATTGTCAGCAATGCAGAAATAGTAACAGTCCCAAGGGTGTCATATTTCCAGATTTAC
Organism: Cyprinodon variegatus; assembly: GCF_000732505.1. NCBI lineage: Eukaryota > Metazoa > Chordata > Actinopteri > Cyprinodontiformes > Cyprinodontidae > Cyprinodon > Cyprinodon variegatus. Next base: position 411,645 of record NW_015151079.1, on the reverse strand, counting down.
CTGTTTACCTTAGGCAAGTACTCTTAGATAAAACTGCTGACAGTGGGAAAAAGTCTGTCATATGTCACAAATCCCTTCTTAACTATTCAATCAACCAGTGTGTTTAATTAGATGTTTATGGTGTAATAAATCTGTTCTAATAGAAAGATATGTATATGATGTTGTCGGAAAATTTAGATTTCTCTTTTATTATATATTAATTTATCCTATTTACTCACTATAAAAGTTTTCACTCAGTCTGTTTCAGTTTCAAGGCCACACCATTCTCTGCAGGATGGTGTTTGTAGACCAGACATAGCTTCTTCCCACAACAAACCAGATTCTTTCTCAAGGTTTATTCTGAACATGTTACTGTTTAACAAAAGTATCTGTAATTTGTTTAGACTCTGACTACTTTTCCATTATTGTAAGTAAGGGGGANCCTGAAAACATTGTCAGTGCAGTCAGTTGATCCAGATTACCATCCTGCCTTAAAATATTATTTCTGTCGGAGCCTCTCAGACCCCTGTACACCGGCGGTGCCTTGTCACCAGGAATCCCATTCAACAGCAGCCTATGGCCTGATCACCTCCTCTCGGTTTGCCGCGGCGGCTGGAAGACGTTTTCATGTACGCAATCCAAACTGCAGGCACCAGGATAATAAAAGCGAATATGTTTTGCCGGCAGATTTCAGCATTTTAAGTTATTTAGTTAATTAATGATTAATAAAATGTTTCAGAGGAGTGATCATAGCGCTGTGCATTATTAATGCTGCCTGTCTCCCTGCATGCGTCGAGATCAGCAACACAGTGCTTCAGCTGCTCAGATGCGCTGCAGACAGCATGCACATTCATATGTTTTGAAGGTGTGTTTTCTAGGGGTGGTCTGAAGGGAGAGGCATGGGTGTCTATGTTCAAAAATATAGCTTGCTGGAACTGTTTTTCCAAGATCTCCTACTGCACCTTTAAAGCCAATCATGTTGTTTTATTTCCTGAATTAGTCAGGATATGTTTTTTTTTAAGTTTAAGTTAGAGACATGAAACTTTAAAAACAAACATCATATTAAAGAAGGATCTACATTAATTCACAGAGAATTAAATATTTATGGGTAGAGGATTCTACAACTCAGTTGATAGGATATGGGATTTATTTGCTTTTGATTTGTTTAATATGAGCAACATGTATATCTTTTTTTTGCAATTCATGAACTGATTCAATTATTTTTCAGATTACACATAAATAGATTAATTCCTTCCACAGGGAATTAATTACTTCAATGTAAATATACTATTGGTTGGTGCTAGGAGGCACAATCTGATCTGACAAACACTAATAAAGGGCATTTTGATAACATCTGAAGCGACTGCAAACAGCCACTTATTTTTACTGTGTAATGGAAGAATCAAACTGAGAAACCCCTTGAGATAATTCACAGGTCCTACCTGTTAGAACAATGTCTTTACCTGAGAGGTGATTGCACCTAGATAGAATAGATTGATCCACTACCATTGAAGCAGTAAATTAGTTTTATCCATAATGTTATTATTAGCAGTACAATTTTGTTTTTTTTTTTACTTTCTGAAATTCAGTTTCTGCTGGAAAAATGTAAATTAGAAAATCTGTCAAAAAAGTTCCGACTAGAGCTTTTGACCAGGAAGAATCCTATATGATCTACAAAGGGAACAGCAGTGAGTGCTTTTAATAAATATAACAACGGCCTGCTATAAAAGATTACATATAAGCCGATACATTAACTTGAGCAGCAATATTCTACTTCGCCATCTCCCTCTCCCTTGCAGCTGTAGCTCTTTTTCTCTGTCTTTAAAACACATTCTCCATTTATTTTTTTCATTTCTGGATTCCAATGAGATAAAAAAAAAGCACTTTCGGTAGCCAGTTGTCATGGAGGCTCATCTAACCAGGGTTCCACTGATAATGGCTTTTCATACTTTTTACGCACGTGTTCGACTCTGAGTGGACCTACTTAGAGTTGATAAAACTCACAAGAGTTTTATCAAAGTGAAATCTGAAAACTCAATTTGTTAAACCTGCTTTGTGAAACAAATCCCTGATCCTTAAAAAACAGTTTATACACACACATCATTCACACTGATCAAGAACAGTACTACATGCTATTAAAGGTCAGTTGATAAGAGTTGCATCATTTACCCAGAATAACATTTGTTAGCGTTTGTAATTCGTAAAGTAACAAAAAAAAATTCTTGATAGACAATATTGATGAATGTATTTTGCACAAAAGAAAAAAAAAAAACTGATTTTTTTTTTTCATTTATCATTTTTACAGATATAGCAAATATATATCCTAAAAGAAAGACTTGGGGTACTCCACATAATTGAGACTAACGATTAGAAAGTGACGTGATTGATACTTTGGTTGGACAGGTCAGATCTAAAGCCCTAAGGCCCTGCGGGAAAAAAAATTCTG
>NW_015151079.1:404672-406066 GCF_000732505.1 Cyprinodon variegatus | reverse complement strand
GTTTGACTGAGGTTAGCGAGGTTAAGGGAAGAGCTGTCTGGCTATAGTTCCTGATGAAGCGGCGATAAAGATTGGCGAAACCCAGGAATCTCTGTAGCTGCTTGCGGTTTTCAGGAACTGGCCATTCCAAAACCGCCTCTATTTTGTCCTCAGAAGGCTTAACCTGCCCGCCCTCGAGCACAAACCCCAAAAAGGTGACTGAAGGCTGATGAAACTCACATTTTTCAGCTTTAACGAACAGTTTGTTCTCCAGTAATCTTTGCAACACAAGGCGGACATGTTTCTTATGTTCAGAAAGGTTCTTTGAATAAATGAGAATGTCATCAATGTAGACAAACACGAACACATTTAAAAAGTCTCTGAGAACATCATTCACAAGGGCTTGAAAACAGGCAGGGGCATTTGTTAAACCAAAGGGCATGACCAAGTATTCGAACTGACCCAAGGGGGTTTTGAAGGCTGTTTTCCACTCATCTCCATCACTGATTCTAAGAAGATGATAAGCATTCCTCAAATCTAGTTTGGTGAAAACAGTTGCCCCTTGTACAGGTTCAAAAGCTGAGGCGAGTAGAGGAATAGGGTACTTGTTTTTAATTGTTATTTGGTTCAAGCCTCTGTAATCGATACATGGTCTTAAGGAACCGTCCTTCTTGCCAACGAAAAAGAACCCAGCACCCAACGGAGAAGAAGATGGGCGAATTATCCCAGCAGCTAGAGACTCGTTTATGTATTTTTCCATGGTTTCTCGTTCTGGTTTGGAAATATTGTATAGTCTGCTGCTGGGTAGAGGTGCTACAGTTAATAGCTCGATCGCACAGTCATATGGTCTGTGTGGTGGAAGGGACGTAGCACTGACCTTACTGAAGACAGGAGCCAAATCATGGTACTCTAAAGGGACAGAAGAAAGGTCAGGAGCGTCCATCTCCCCCCCACCTCTAGGAGGCCCCACCACGGGGGCAGCCAATCGGAGGCATGTTTCATGACATAACGTAGACCATGACTCCACATGACGATCAGTCCAGTTAATATGTGGATTATGTTTCTCCAACCATTCAAATCCAAGCACCAGGGGAGAGCATGCGAAGGGAAAAACAAAAAATTTTATGGTTTCACGATGGTTACCTGAAAGTAGTAGCTCGAGAGGTTGAGTTTGATGGGTAACTTGGTGGAGTCTTTTCCCATCAATGGCAGAGACACAAAGAGGTTGGGTCAGGGGAATAGTTTCAATCTGAAGTTGTTGAACGAGGTTAGAATCAATTAAGTTTCGTTCACAGCCTGAATCGATGAATGCAGAGAAAGAGAGGCTTTGATTAGCACAAAACTAAGTGCCTGGGAGCATCAGTCGAGGAGATTTCTTAGAGCTAGTATGGCCCGCCAGACTCCTCAGAACCTCT
>NW_015151079.1:400493-402256 GCF_000732505.1 Cyprinodon variegatus | reverse complement strand
TTTTTTTTTTCAGATATCAGGAAAACATTCAGTAAATCTAGTGCATATCAAAAGGGCTTGCCATAGTTGTTGTTGCGGTGAAAATATTATGGGATTGTTTCTTAAATGATAGTAGATCAATGTATCTATTTACTTTACATCTTCTGGCAGCAGGTGAGGATGAAGAATAAAAACCTAATAAATAAAACCAGTGGGTCGTCTCATGCCTCCCTCCTTATATTGAGTTGGTCTTCTTTTACACAGTAAATTCTAAGTGGCTGTTTCCAGCCATGCTTCGGATGTTATCATCCCAATAATATGGCTGTTAGAAGTTGCTATCATTCCCAGTCATTGAAAAAGAGGTTGAATAAACTTGCTTTGTGAACTGGAAAAGTCAGTGTTCCCCTGTTTTGAGGTTTAAACAACTTAGAGTTTTCGGTAAACCTGCTTCGTGAAACGGACCCCTGGTCTCAGAAAAAAAAAAAAAATTCTAAATATATTGATTGAATACATATAAAACAAGACTTGAAGAGGTTTAGGGGAAGATTGGTCTTGACCTGTTGCTTATTTAAAGGTCAAGTGAACTTGGTGTCACAGTGTACACAGCACACTTTTGGGAACCGGGTGACAAACAAAGATTACCAAAAACATGCTGGTGAAGGCCACTTCAAGTGCATTTTTCAAAAAATAAGTCAATGTTTCCATCTGATGTCTAGAAAATAGCTCAGCTAAGAGTTATGCCAGTGTGACACAGAATGTTCTGGTTAAAGGTTATTTGCTGCATTTACTGAGTCATATCTGTTATAGTACACAGGGGATTAAGATCTGCAAAGGGACTGCTGGCAAACAGAGCTCAGTGGGATTACATGAGTACCTTTAGTTTTTTAACCCCTTTAATTAATTTTTGTGTGTTTCCAGTTTGTGGTATGTTAAATCATGTATGCTATGTACCTTCTCTGTGTCATCAGATTTTACTGGCATGAGGCCTCAATATGTTGAGTCTACATATTATTAACTAAAAAGACTGCCATTAGACCCATGATTCATTGGAATTCTCAGGCTCATAGTGAGCCAAGAAAACATTTCCCACACATTATACCAACCCAAACAGCCTGAAACATTGATTTGAAGAGGTCCGTTTAAAAAAAAGTGCTCCTTCAATGGGGACCACGAGGCTGCTACTGCAGAGAACAAATTCTTTTTATTAAGCCTTCAGTGAAAACATCTTTCCTCATATAGTTGTCATTATTTCCATTCTTGCTTTTATTGCTGGAGATGATTACTGAAACAATGACTTTTAATTTAGATAGCTTGCCTAAGAAGATGTGAAGTCTAATGGATTCAGCAAAACTTTTTGTATTCTGATATTCTGGATTTAATATAAAAACCTAAGTAGTAAGAGAAGATTGCCAAATTAACAGTTACTTCTATTTTAACGCAACAATTACTTTCTAATTGATGCTTTTATATAGAAGTCTCCAGGAAGTGGTTGTATTTTTCGTCTCTTTAAGTAAACTCAGATTGATAATATCAAATTTGTTGCATCCGACCTCAAGACATCAGCATCTCTATGGACACTTCTTTAAGTGTGCCTGAGAGTGGCAATTCTGACTAATATTTGAATATAACTTGATCTATAAAATTCAAGATATAGCTCTGGCTAAAGGATTGTTTCTAAGGGCCGGATCTATCAAAGGTTTGCGTGTATAAAAACGTGAGCTATTTCACTGCGCACGCTAAAAAATGTACAAACTGATCTATCAACAGCGTGCTTTAAGGATTTG
>NW_015151079.1:369379-397886 GCF_000732505.1 Cyprinodon variegatus | reverse complement strand
TTTTAACTGACACTTGTTTTACTATAATGGTGATTTTAACTGACACTTGTTTTACGTCAATTGTATGTTTGAATTGTGTAAATAAAGTGCTGTTAAAAGTCAAAACAAAAAGTCATTGGACAAAAAAAAAGATGTTATCTATATTTTGTATTAAAATATGAAAGATTTTAATGCTATATATTCCAAAATGTAAAAAAAAAAAAAACAATCCACAGAACTTTGTTTCCAAGTTAAATGTATATGTGGAAGAGTTTCACAGATGTGCACATATTGGAGACTTTTAGGCCCATTAGGGTTTAATAAAATGACACAAAACTGACTAGCTGGAGAGATGAAAAAATGGTTCGGTAACTATTAATAACCGGGATCTTACCGGAGGACAATCTTGTCACTGATTAGGTTTTTATAGCTAATTGGTCATATACAAGCACGACTGTCCACGGAGAATATGATAAAAGGATCTTTACTGTCTCTTAAACAAAGCAAAATGAATTATATCTATAAAAGACAAAGGAAAGTTTCCTTTCTTTCATACAAAGTCCATTGCTTTTAAATCAGAAGGAAACCAGGGAGTGGCATCACATTATTATTACCACTTTTATTGTATGACAAAATGAATGGTTGATCAATCCCCATGACATATTCTTACAATCTTTATTGTTCAAGTGTCCTTCAGTAAAACCCTGAACCGCAGTTTTCCTCTGATGTATCCGTCAGTCAGTGTGTCTTTAAACTTAGAAACATAATATCAAAGCCTTTAAAAGCAAAAAAAACTATTGTTACTATTTTTGTGTTATTATACTAGTCGGCTGTGTTTTTCAAATTAGATAGTCTTAATAGTTACAGAATTAGCTGCAGCAATTAGAAATAAGGGGGTCAATAATAGCTTTTTTCACATTTTTTATAATTTGAGAGTATTTAAAAACAATAAACAACAACTGCAGTGATCACTTCTACTTTATTTAAATGGAAAACATCTGCTTATAGTAGTTTATGTCTACAAATTGAAAAGGAAATCCAGTTGCCTCTTGTAGCATTAATCATTAGATACACAGGATAATTATCAAACAGGGAAAACAAACCATTTCAGCCATAAACAGAAAAGGTTTATAGATATATATATAAAAGTTTCGTTCTTTTCATTCTAGGTTTTCACCACCCTATGAATTTATTTACTAATTTTTTTTAGGTTAAACCCAGTTATTCCTTTTTGATAAAAAGAAAATCTTGCAAAGCCTTTACTTCCCAGGGGATTTAAAACAACTCCACTTGGAAAGAGTAATTAAGTTAGCTTTTATTTGTTTTAAGTGTTTTTTTTTGGTAGATTAAATATTAAACCATGCCATAACTGAAGAAAGATTGATTATTTGTTGTAGAACAGGATAATCAGACAGTGTACTGATTCCCTCAAACACATCCATCAAAGACTAATCTTGTTTGTTTCAACAAGCATAAGGACATGACAAAACAGCTCTCACATGGCTCTTACCAGAGGGGCTGTTTATGTGGTCCAGAGGGGCCCTGGAGCTATTGACTCAGCTGAGCCCAAACTCCCCAGCACTTCCAAAAAGTTACAGGAAGGCTGGAGGGGGTCTGAATGGGAACTGTATAGATGCTGGGATATATTCAGAACCTATTGACTCAAAAATGAATGTCCAAGGAGAAATTTAGTTGCCTGGTCAGATTGAATTAATGTTTATTGTTGGAGGGTTGGTTGAATCTTTTTGGGTTCCATTTAATTTCTTTAGGATGTTTTGCTCTTTTGCGAAATAAGTCAGTGGTGAGGAAGATAATTCAAGGCTGCTCACATGTTTATGTGAAGGGAGCCTGGTAGGGTTATGAGAGGATTCAACTATATTAGTGTGTTTTTAAACTTTCTCTTTGCATAGTAATGTTCAGATTAAGATACACGCAAGGATGGAGCATTTGCAAAGATGAGCACTCAACGCAACAATTCCCAGTGAAGCAAAATTAAACAAAGAGCTAGCTTGCTTTCCTGTTGGGCCTACCTGGATCAGTACATTGTCTTGCACCAGTTACATTAGCAGTCTTCTTTGATATTAATTAAATCTTTGACCATGCTCATTTTGATTGGGTTGAAAGTGTTCCGATTCGAGTGGAGGTTTTTGAAGATCCAGAGATCAGGAGGCAGAGGTGATTCTTTCAGATTTAATGAGCTAACTGAGGCAAAAATCCAAAAAACTGAAAAAAACATCAGGGGCAAACTCACGTTGGCAGCCAGAGATGAAGAAGCAGTAAAACAACAACAAAAAACCAGCACTGAGTAACTGCAGAGGTGGAGTATAAATTGGGAGACTAAACCAAAACAAGCTAATTAACAGATTGGGAGCCGGTGTGGGCAAGTCCAACTAGGAGGAAGCCAAGGGGAAAGGAAAACAAGCACAAGGGGCCAACAGAGGGTAACTAAGGAACTCAGCACTGGTAGAAATAAACAACAAAGATACAGAATATACAGAAACTTAAAAAAAAACCCAAGCAGAGGGCAGAACTCTGACAGACAGTTGTGTGTTTTGGATCTCTTTTGTGTTTCTTTTCTGATTATTTTTGGATTTGCTGTTACCATTTAGGCCCTGCCATATTAACTTGTTAAGGGCTTTAGGTCTTTCATATGTCAGTTATCTTTTGAGATGTTAATTTCTTACTAAATCATTTGTTGTGCTTTTTCCCCATGTATTCGGTTTATTCTTTTATTAGCTTAAAGGTATAGTGAAGATGTTCTTTATACGACTGGATCATCAAAATAAGTGGTCCTCCTAATTGTCAATCATTCTGGTGATGCTTGCCTAAGGCCATCCAAATTTCTCTTTCCGGTGGTGAGTCTGACATGGTGGAAAAATTGCATATCTTCTTTTGGAAAGTAGCTTGTATAAGCAATGCAAACGAAAAATTTTGAACAGCGTGCACAAGAAGAAATGGTATTGTGCGTGCTCTCGCATGCATTTAATAGGCGTTCCCTCTAGGAAGCAGGTACATGGTTGTGCCATTTTTTTTTAAATGGAAAGGGTTGTTTGTTTAAAAAATATATAGTCCTCCACTATACCTCTTACTATTTTCCCATTAATGGTTTCTATTTTAGCTAAGCTTCATTAGTGTTTATTCATCTTCTTTATTTTCAGTGTTCTACTCCATTTTACCGTACCTCTGGCTATTTGTTATTGGCTGTTGCCCTTTTGAAGGTGCATCTATACCTTTGTGTCAAAACTTTTTTGGCTTCTGAAGGTTTTCTTGCTATATTTATTTAGCACTATTCATCTTTCCAACTCTGACCTGCTTCTTGTTGACACTATGTCTCACTCTGAGGATTTGCACTGATAGTTTTCTTCCACATATAACATTTCATGTTGGTCATGTGTTCCTACATGATTTAAATTATATTTATATCTTGGCTTTGTTTAAAAATAATGTGTTCCATCTCTCCACGTTTCTATAAAGGCCACAATGTGAATAGTTTTATTTCTCTCAGCAGATTTTTCCACATGAAACATGGATCTTCAAGGTCTTGCAGAACTACCACAGATCTCTGAGCTACTTATATGATTGATCTTGTCCTTATGTCCTTACCTGGCGTGCTCTTTGTGATGACTTCTGAAAGCATTGGTTGTGATGTATTTTATTTAGAGGTGTCAGAGTAAGGGGTTTTTATTCCAATGTGAGCACAAAATATGAAAATAAAAAAAAAACATACTTGTTCTTCAAATTCTCAATTATGTACTACTTTGTGCATAAAGAAAATACCAAAATAAATCATGTTTTGTGGTGTAATTTGACATAATGTTTGAAAAAAATAGTTACTTTAGCAGAAGAAATAACCAAATCTGAGGTATCTGTAAAAAACTAAAGAAATTGAACAATAAATCTGCCTATGTGTAGCCTGTTTTAAGGTACAGAGTCTGTTCTTGTCAGTTCTGATATGTCTAAACTGCAATAATAGATGAATAACCATAAATAAGCCTCAAATACAATATTTCTTAGCTTGAAAGCAACCCTTCTTCCTTTCAGATTATCTTGGTCTATAATACTCTATGGCTGAACAAATAGGTACCTTGAGGGACTAAAATACATCTGTATGAGATCTCATTGGCTTTATTAAATTCAGATGTCATACAGCCAACAAACTTTACTGGACTGGAAGGAAGAATTAATGTGTTTCTATCCTCCATAGATCTACTTTAATAAGTAGCCCAAAATATTCATGGGAGAGGTTACGCCGAGTGAGAAGTAGCAACCCCCCCCACACACCACCCCCTACCACCACTTACCACTTTCCCAGCCCTCCCTTATTTGTGGATATGAAAAAGTAACCTTGGGGAGCTTAGAACTAAACAATGTACATTTACTTCGCAGTTACAGGCCTACCACTAATGTTTCTCCAATCTCTTAGACGCTTCCTGTTTGTGTAAAAGATTAGTTGTCTGTACATCTCTGCTCATTTGCTCCGTACTAAAGGAGTGTGGCCACATAGTTTTACATACCAAGCGTCAACCCCCAGGTCACTGATTTCCATGGAGTTGAGATGTAGTTTAAACAGAATTTAAGCTCTTTCTGAAAACATGTACGTATATTTGTGGACCCAAACTGAGTAATAATAAGACTCAATTTTCAGTTTAGCTTATTAATGAAGCACCAATTCACAACAAATGTCCTCTCAGCAGACTTTATAGAGACCATCTGATCAGATCATACAGTTATATTAATTAAAAGTTTTCTATCCAAGGAAACCCAGCTGATTTAATCCAGTCTTTGACTTTGCAGAGTTTGATCCTCCTGGATGAGAATTTACTCCTCAGCTTCTATGAGGGAAAACATTGTGTTTTTAATCCTTTGTCTATGTTCCTGTCATACACCCACACAAGTGCAGTCTCTGAATCACAGCTTTGACTCATGCTGGTCATGGCACTAACAAGGCAGGTACATTGAGAGTGAGAGGTGCAGTAAATATTTTCTGAACCTTGACTACGGCAGAGAGATGATGTGAGAGCTGTCCTTGATAGCTAGATGCTACACTGGAAAAATAGGCCAGTTAAAGTCTCATTTGACTTGTTCTCTTTGGGCCATCATGCAAAGATCTGTCCTCTCTTTAAATCTATTTAAGGACGGATGGAATATCTCGGCAAAAATAACTGAAACTATGTAAAACACAGCGGCGTCATCTGTTATATAAAATATGCTTATTTTTGTTGTGTTTGTTTTGGTTAGTAGCTGTTTTAAGATAACGTTTACTCAATTAAGCACAATAACACACATCACAAGTTATTAGTTTATGACAAATTTAAAAACCTAGAAGTGCTGGGCAGTAGAAGTTGAAGGTATATATGCTCTTTGATTTTTTGCACATCTCATATGCATATTATCACAGACCGTATATGCATTACAATCTGCTTTTTTCAGTCAATTAAAGGGACAAAACTAGGAGAGTATCAATGAGGAAGATGTCAATCGGTCCATGGATCTACAGTACAGCTCAGGTGTGATACTTTACTTTAAAGATTCCCAAGAGTGGTAAGCTTCAGACTGTCTTAAGCAGAAAAGATTGTGAGGAGAGAAAACTGGTTAATTTGCCACCTTAACAATGGAATAAATGAACACATTAACATTAATTATAATCATGCAATTTCTAATATGATGATAAAATCAATTTTAGCGTTCTCAAACAGATAAATCAAATAGTTTCAGTGATTTCAGCACTTTTCCTCAGCTGTCAGTAAAGTGCATCTCTGTTAATGTAATTATAAAAAAAGATACATAAATAATAGGGAAAATGTTAAATGATCAGTAATAATAATAGGAAACATTTAAAAACAAATAAAACATAGAGGAATGTCAACTGTATTAGAAGAACATGTTCTTAATGATAAACATTTAAAAAGAAATCGAATAAGTTGCAGTAGAATATGCAAATAAATACAGTTTTACCAATGCGAGAAAAAGATAGCTCTTTGCCCCAGTTTTAATCTCTTTACAGTGAGCACATTTAAGAGTTCTTTTAGACACCTTGGTGGCAAAGCTCCAGTTTATGCAACAAATTATTTGCCACTGCATTCCTGTTCTTGTAGTATGAGATCCCCCAACCAGAGAAGGTTGACCATTCCCCAAACTGGTTGTAGGACCAGAGGGGAGTGCTCTTTTAAAGCTGTGGCCCCCACACTCTGGAATGCATTCATCTTTGCCCTTTCTTGAGTCTCTTCATTCTTTTAAGAAACAGTTGAACACCCACATGTTCTGACTTGACTTGGCTTTTAATATCGTTTTAAACTAGTTGTATACTTAAATGTTGTGTTTATGCTGTTTTGCCTTTTTTGGTTTTCTTATATTTTTTTAATTCTATATTGCTTTATGGTGTACCTATTGGGAAGCAATTTGTGGGTTTTGTCCTGTGAAAGGTGCTATATAAACTACTAACTCGTGAAAGGTGTTGTAAATGATGGATGTAAGCTTGGACAGCACCCTCCTCTCTTTTTTCCACTCTCCCTGAAAGTCCTGTCTGCGTGGATGAGTTTAAAGCCATCTAGGGAAACCACTGAGTCCGGGACAAATCCATCTAACCACGTCTCAGTGAAGCACATGATACTAGTGCCCTGTACCTCCCTTGGAAGCAGGTTAAAGCTGCGAGGTACTCAGTCTTGTTGCGTATAGATCTTATGTTTCCCATGACAACCGATTGTATATAACTGTTCCTACTCTTTGTCCTGCCACCCCTGCAGCCTCCCAGTTTTCTCCTTATTTCTGCAGGGAAGTCTGGTCTCCTAGCGTGGTGGGGAGAAGGGCTGCTGCACATAGAGTCATGTAGTCCGAAGGCCTGGTCCCGCGTGTAGATAATAGGGCGCTTGGTGTCATGGACAAAGGGGTCTCTCGTTGCTGCATCAAAAAGTGCCAAAAAAAGGAGAAAGCTCAACACTATAGTCCCAGGATATGGCTTCCGCTGTGCGCATACCTTCAGAATATCAGATACGGTATTGAATAATATAAAAAAATTCCAAAAAAAACACAATAAAATAGAGAAAGGAGAAAAGAAGAGCAAGAAGACGACGTAACACGCCGCTGCATGCACAGCACCATCTCATCATCACCATTTAAACTGGATGAGGCCAGTGAAAAGCGATGCTCAAAGAGCTTTCTGTCAAGTTATTTTTCAGCATCATACTGAGAAGAAAGAAAACTTTAAAAATGAGCCTCATAAGAAATGCCTGACTGAAAAAGATGAGCATGCCTGGCACTGTCTACATTTGTTACAATTAGATGTAACTGGTACATCTAAATTGTATTTAGCGTTTTCTGGCCTTCATATGAATCACTTAATCAACATTAATTCGTTATTATTTGCATAACAAGAAGCTAAAGATAAAAGGATGTAGTAGGAGGATGTTACAACAGCAAATGAGATATGGGCTGAATCCCAAACCGCCCACCAACCACTAACCGTTAACTATCACGTGTCACTCCCAATGAAGTCTTTCTCGCAGCTGTGGAAGGCGCCTTGGTTGAGGGTGGGAGGATATAAAGGAGAATGGGATGGCTTCTTCCCTCTAACAACAATGCAAAGTAGTCATTGCTATTGCAACACAGTGACGCCCTGTGTGTGGCTGTAGCCCTGTGGCGCAGGTTAACATAACATTATACATTTGCCCCTTTCCTAAAACAAATGTATATGGTCAAATAAAACTACTTCAAATAGGACCGTCCATTATGGAATTTATTTATTTTTTTTTTATAAACTAACTTGGGATTTTCTGTCAATGTGACGAAAATGCCAGCAAACCAGCGTAATTTACATTTGGTGGAACGTGTTTCCTCCGCCACCTGGCCGCTGTTACACCTGCTGCCAAATTCCAGCAAGCCTATCGCTATTTAAGGGCTGAACGGTCCACTGGCCTTACCCACTATGTGGTCTGGGATGGCACTTAATGTAGCATTTCATTTTTGCTTGTACCATTTTTCGTTTGTGTTTTTGTTTTGTTCATTATTGTTTTTTTTCTTCTATATCAGTGTTTGCTGTGCTTTTTGTTTGCAGCTTTTTTTTGTCGCATTTATCATTTGTGTTTGTGTGGTTTGAAGGTCGCATCGCATGTTTTTGCATCTTGCTTTGGCGTTTGCACCTGTCAGCCACCGTAAAAATGTGTGTTCATTAAAATTTATTAATTGGGCTTAAACTATAAGATCTACAGAATGAAACTAGACTAAAACAGGAAAGAAGTATTTTAATAGATTTTTACAAAAATGTTGTTATAGTTTCTCAATTAACAATTGACTGCATGTTCTGGTTATGTACGCATCAAAACTGGTTAGTTGAACGTGTTTTGCAATAGTGATATTTGCATTAAGTGACAGTGGGGAGAGAAAACTCCCCTTTGGGAAGAAACCTCTGGCAGAATCACATTCTACATGGCGGTCTTCTGCCAGACCGGTTGCGCTGTGGCGGGGAATGCAGTAAGAGTTGGGGAAGAATTACACCATGATAGGTACAGTGCTAGGTTTAAGACACACTATGGAAAAGCTTCTTTAAAGATGGAGCTTAGCTACAACGGTGGAGAAGGGGATGGAGGTAGGTTGAATCAGGGTCATCTCAGTCAAAATCAGACATAACAACAATGATTGAACTTCATTGATCTAACATTGGAGAAATCTACCTCTGCATTTAACCCATCTACTTGGGGAGCAGTGGGCTGTCATTGTGCGGCGCCCAGGGAGCAACCGGGGTTAAGGGTCTTGCTTAGGAACCCAGAGTGGAGGCTGTGGGGATCAGACCGGGTACTTGCAAGCTTCTCAGAGCACAAGCACACTGCTCTAACCCACTAAGCCAACACTCCCCTCAATATAGACATAGCACAACCACTGCTTGCACCTGGTTTGGTAGCAGGCTGCGTCATGGATTTGAAGACCTTTTAAAATGAACTCTGGATGCTGATAGGGCTTTGTGGATGGGCGTGGAAATTTTATTGTAATCCAAAGGGGGGCCCAGAAGAAAATCTTTGGGAACCACTGCACTAACCTAACCTAAAGACAGAATAGGGCAACCAACTCTGGCTTTTCTGAGTGAGTTTTATAAATACCCTCTTTTGTCTGCAATAGCCATTGTTTGTTTGTGTTTAAACCAAAACTCCTCAGTGTGTTACTTCTTTCTGTTTGCAATAAGGTCAATCCCAAGAATAACATTCAGAAAAAAGAAACTCATTTAAGATTTGGCAATAGTTTGTATTTAGTGTGCTATAATAATAATTAATTATCTAAAGCTTAAATTGCTTTATGAGCATTATCCCACCACCATACTAAGCTGTTTTATGGCTTTTCTGTCAGAAATGGTGAAGGAGGGGGGGAAATTGGACATATTTTTCGCTTCATTAAGCAAGTGTTTTTTTAATTTTTCCTAAATTCTCCAGCTAATTGTCTGTTCTCTGAGAGATACTGTAAATCCCAGTGGAGCGGTCAAAGAGCTTGACAATGCCTTAAAAAGTAGTAAAAGTTGAACTG
The DNA here is from genome assembly GCF_000732505.1 of Cyprinodon variegatus. Taxonomy (NCBI): domain Eukaryota; kingdom Metazoa; phylum Chordata; class Actinopteri; order Cyprinodontiformes; family Cyprinodontidae; genus Cyprinodon; species Cyprinodon variegatus. The sequence continues at coordinate 388,400 of NW_015151079.1, read as the reverse complement.
AGCTTCGCTGCAGGAAATATTTGATCATTTCCACCTGTTCTTTGTTTTAGTTCTGCCAAGTTAAAATGTGTTCAGCTCCACTGGGAATGATAAGAAACATGCTTAGTGACCAGAGACTAAAGCACTATATAATGTGATTGATGTTTTTTTTTTTTTACTTAGGGTGATCATTAAGGGTGTGTATCATTCAACTATTATATATGCTGCCTGTCTTTTACTATTGGAATAATGTTGCAATACACCAAAGACCCTCTGGAAATTTTAAACTTATCAACACCATATGTGCAAAGAATGATGTATTCATGTTCTGTATTTATTCATTATTTTCAAATTCTTCTTGGCTTGTTCCTGCTAATTAGAAAATGCAATATGTCAACATATAAATTTGATGGAAACCATTGAATAAACCTATCATATTTTATTACTATGATTTTTTTTTTTTTTTTGATGATTAGTATTCTAATTAGTAATGTATGGATTTTTTATTTTCATTTTGCTGTAAAAGTAACTCTTTAAGTAAGGCAGATGTGTATTGATTTTAATGAATAAAAAGTCATTCTTCCAAACAAGCCCATACAGTTATGCTCATTTTGGACCTATGAACTGTTCTTTTAATTGTGGTCTAGTGAGAATGCATCAAGGAATTCATAGAGTACTGGTACTCTACTGAATTCATAGATAACTGGGCCAAAAATCTCCAAAATGACACAAAGTTTTAGAAGAATGATAATAGAAACCAGAGATGACGAAAAACCAGAGACAGTAAATGGCCTGTACTTATATACAGGGGTGCACTTAGCTGGTACTCAGGTACGCATGCACGACACAAATCAGGAAAGCGTAACATCAATTGTATTACTACAGGCCTTTGCATACTACTTGAGCATCAGCTTATCAACACCTGTTTTGAACTACTCTCGAAGAAGTCCAAAAAACAACAAACATTAAGCAGTTTCTTTGGTGTTTCGCACCTAGAAAGAAATGCCAAACTGGGCCGGAGCCGAAGAAAATACTTTTTCTGAAAAGTGGCTCCAAGACATGCCCTGGCTTAAAGCAGACGAGATTTGCTGTTGGCATCCAAATCTAGCAGACAAAACAGGCGTGTTCTACAAAGGCTCGAAGAATTTCAGCCAACATGAAAAGAGCAGGAGCACATGAATATGGTGCAAGCCATTGCTAATAAACAAGCTAACCGAGAGGAAATGTCTAGTTGACTACATGCCAGTTGGCGAGATAAGCTAAATGAAAAACAGTGGCAAACTCTCCATAATATGTTTCTCCTTTACATCCAAAAAGCTAAAAACGCACATCCCATGTCTTCCCTTTCCTTTACCGAAGCAGCTAGGAGTAAATGGCGGAGTTGCATATCATTCGCATGGATGTGCACACGTATTATGCAGAGTATTGCTCACACCATCAGCGGGGAGTTAAGAGCCAAGTTGCAGTCTCCTTAATTTTGGGGGCTGCTTTTTGATGGATCTGAGGACATCACAAAAACTGAGCAGAAAATAATTTTTTACATTGTATCTGTTTCGGGTGACGGAGAGTTTACCTCACACTTTCTTGGGCTGATAGAACTGGGTGCTGACCGAACCTAGCAGGCTATAACAGAAGGACTTGTGGAATTTTTCCAAGACACAGGCTTGGATAACTGGACAACAACACACTGGAGAACTGCACAAAATCGGCCAATCACAACGTCCCTTACTGTGAGATATTCATTCTCACTGTGGTCTAGCTCTTGTAGTTTTACTTACAAAAAAGCAAGCAAACAAACAAAATGCTGCACTGAAAAAGGGGATCTCCTTTGTGTACCTGGGGTAAGTTTCATAATATCAGATGGTCTGCATGGAGACATGAAACAAAAATGTCAAGACTACTGCCAGCCATTAAAATGCATCAGGCTACTAGTGACAGTGACTTGTAGCAAATCTGCAGAGAGTATTTTTAGTGCTTGACATTGGAAACATTTGGAAGACCACATCTATCAAATTTCAGAAAAAAAAAATTTGACCATTAGAGAATACAAGCATGAATTCATGGTAGCCATTCGACAATTCACACTTTTGTTTGATGGTGAAGGCCAATACAGAGCACACACTGCTTCTAATGCGGATGCTGATAGAGACAAGACAAACATACTCAGGGGGTTAATTGAAGAGTTTGAAATCAGATATGACTCCCTCAAGTCATTTGATCATTTTTTAGTATTTGATATTTCAACATGGCTAAGGAAATGAAAGCCCTTCACAGTTTTGGAAACACAACAGTTTGCAGGATTGTCAAGAAATTTGAAGCCGCCTTGCAGCTTAACAAAACCACCACTGTGACAGAATGGATGTGCTTAAAAAAGGCAGGAAATTGCCTAGGAGCCTTATCAGTGTATGACTTGGTCCAAATAGTAAAAACAAGTAACCCAGTTACTTACTCCAACTCTAACAAGGTGGTTAAGCTGTCTCTTATACTGCCTTTAAGCAGTGCATCTTATGAAAGGGGATTCTTGCATCTAAGCATAATGAAAAACAAGTACGGATCTCGTATGTCGCAGCCCTTATGCACATTCACCTGTCAAGGCAGACCACCGAGACATTTGACCCAAAGCCAGCTGTTGACCTGTGGATGGAGACGGCTAACCCAAGGCTAAATCAAGGACAGGGAAGTGCATCAGCAGCCTCTTCATCATTTACCAAACAGGAGTCCGAAGCAGAGGACAGTGGGAGCAAACCTGAGGAGGACAGTGAGGAAGACTGAGCTTAATAAGACCGTGTTACGTATGGGGTGAGTACCAAACACCATCTCCTGGTACTCACCTGAGTAACTCATCAAAAATGTTATGTGCACCCCTGCTTATATAGCGCTTTTTCAAGTCAGGAGACTTGACCAAAGCCCTTTACACTACATTCAGTCATTCACCCATTCACACACACACTCACTACATTTTAGCCAAAGCTGCCTTGGGGCTCATTGACAGAAGTGAGGCTGCTGTACACTTGCACCACTGGGCCCTCTGACAACCATCTGTAGACAATACGGGTGAAGTGTCTTGCCCAAGGACAGAAAGACACTGAAAGCCAGAGACAGGGCTTGATTTCAGGGCAAACTCCAGCATCCCACGCCACTGTTGCCCCTCTTAATAAGCTTGAGATGTTCCAGCCCATCACAATGTGAAACAGTAAAGTAATTTTTACAAAAAGAAAGCTCTTACAAAGTGTTGACCAGGGAAGCATTAGTCACTCCAAAACTGAAGCAGTCTCACATTTACAGCTTAACACATGGATGAACCAATAACCCTATTTTATGATCCATCAGAGCAAAGATTATGCAATTTGGGCAAAAAAACAAAAAGAACAGGCCAATTCCAGGATTATTTCAAACTTTGGAGCTTAGTGGTGGCATTATCCTACTTAAAATGTGAGTGTTTAGTTGACTATGGTTATGCAAGCAGTCCTCAAAGAGCATTGTATATAACAACAGCAATGATCTACGTTTCAGTTGCTTTAATTGGAACTCTACATCACATCACAATTGTAAATGCAACTTTGTATTTTTGTTTGACACTGTGTGAAGTTTAACATCTAGTTTTTGAAAAACTTCAGATTTGTTACTTTTAGAATAATTTTACTTTGGAAAAAATTCTCATCCCATACTGAGTTGATGAATCTATCATAGACATAGAATATACAGTTAGAGGAATAATTTAAAAAGTTACAACCAGTATGCCAATACACAACACTGGACAAGGACCCATATTTTTAATCTGTTTACTTTTCTTAGAGAGGAGTGTCAACAAATAAAGAAACTAGAAAAACACTTTGAGAGCGCAGACCTCTGCCAAGCAGCAAATTTTGCCCCATATTGTGAGTTATACTTGCTAGAACTCGCAAATGATCCGGATCATTACATTTATATTGATTGTTCTTTGGCATGAGTACACACAGACAGACAGACAGACAGACAGACAGACAGACTCTCCCAAAAACATACCCTCCTTGGTGCTGGTAAAACACCAAGGAGGGTATGTACTAACCCTAACCCTAACCTTAAAGAATTAATGCAAATATTTAAACATATTTAAAAGCTAGTAAATAAAAGAATTCATAAATGAAGCAATTAAGATAACAGTTTATCATAAGAGTGAGAGGGGTATTTAATAAACAAAGAAGGAAGAGACTAGTTTTCTGTACATTTGGCAAAGAGGTAAACCAACTCTATACCCAGTCTTCTTTCACACTTCACACAGTATTGTGTTTCTTTAGCAGGTGGCCCTGTGTTGGGTTTGGCATTTTACTGCTTGTGTGTTCTGTGGTGCTATAGAAAGTCTGTCCTTCCCCTGCTCCCTGTATTACCAGTAAATACTTCAATTCATTCTACCTCGCTTAAGAGCTAACAAAGCTAATCTGGTTAGAATGATTTGATTAGCAAGAACATCAACCACTACACCTCCAGGGTATAAGCGTAAGAGATTAAGCCAGTTTCTGGCCTTACTCACCCAGTCAATAATCACTTAGTCAATAAATAAAATAAATAATCAAACACCTTGTTTTTGTTGTACAGGTTTGCACAAATGCCTTTTGAAACAATCTTTATCCCCACTGAAGACAGTTGAAAGTCTGAGGAAAGTCACATTGATGCGCTATCCACAAAATCAAGCACTTTTAAAATAGTACCCTTCTAAAATAGCACCATCCCTAAAGAGACCTTAGTTCCATTATTGTTTTCTCAGAACTCTTAATTTTAATATCACTAACATCTGTTTCTGCTAGCATCCCAGGAGTGTAAATCACTGTTACAATCCTGGGTGTTTCAACAACATCCTGTCCTAACAAAAAAAAAAATGTTCAAATCTCTATCTTTACATCCGGATTGGTCCAGTGGGGTCAGATGTGGGCTGTTGATCATTCTTGTGGCAGCAAAGATCGGGAATTTGCAGGCAATAAGACATCAGACAGACTTGCTGCACTGACAGAATACATGACCGACCAAATCAATTATTCTTTTCATCTCCACTATCTCAATGTATAATAGAGACTGATAATCCTCCTGAAGGCGGTAATGGGTCTGTTGCTTTGTGAAGTTAGATAAACTCTGCCACATCCTGACTTTTATTAAATTTAAGAGGTATATAACTGAAGAAACCTATGCCTGTATGTAGTGTATTTACAAAACTCTATCCAGACCTTTGAACTAGTTCCCTTTTAACCCTGTGCAGCCTCCAGAATGTTGTTACCCATACAAGTCTGCCAAAGCCCGGTTACTCTCAAATAGAAAGGTCATACCTAAGAGAGGAGGAGCCACCAAACAGGCTTTCTAGAGCCCCGTATGTATTTGTTTTTTCTTTGTTTCTTTTTATGCCAAGGCTTTTTCCATCTTTGTTCACTGAAACTCTGTGGGCTTAGTAAACAAAAGCCTAGCCAACTGGTCCTAACTGTCCCTCTGGATGCTTAATGCAAAGAGGCAACTTCTCAACACCTGTCAGAATCCAGAAAGAGCAAATAGTGAAAGACAAATACCTTTAGTGCCGGGCCATGCATGAAGTTGCGTGTGGTCTCTAAATATAGACATTCCTTTATAATGCAGTGGCATTAGACGTTCTCAAAGTGGGCAGGCTTTGGATTCCTTCCTTTAGTGCAAACGATCCTGCATAAAAATATTATTTCCATTAATAATTCACATCTCTAGAATTTCTAACCCATTCAGATTTCGGATCAGTGCATCACATGATGCAGTATTCACTTTGGGTTATGATAATAAGCTGTCACTTTACAGAAATAAGAAGCAGCGCCCAAAAACACAAGCAGGTTTCGGATCATTGTATGCTGCTGTCACAGTTTTCTTACTTCTAATGTGTACTGCCATTTTTAAAAACTAATTTTCAATGTGAGAAAAAAAAAGAATGTTTGGGTCTTTGAAGTATGTGAATTATACCCGCCTTCGTCTGCCCAGATCTATTCTCGTGCTTGTTCTCCATCCTCTGGTGCTGCGGCATTTGGGACACTTTGGGTGCCGCCCGCTGCATCTTGTTTTCAGCCCATCGGCTGGATCCTACCTTGTTCTCTGGGCTTGGACTAAACTATTAAACTAGGTTAGTGACTCACGTACATAATCTTCCTCCGCCAGACGTACGTGCTCACTAATCTGTTTCTTTTTCTGCCTCACGCGCTCTAGCAACTGCTACTGCAGATTTGCAGTTTTTATAATAAATGGCTTTTTGAATTCTCCGACTGTCTGTCTGCCTTGAATACTGGGTCCTCCATTCTGCACCATGACAACAATGTCATATACCGAATACTAACCTGTCTGATTTTATGTATATTTGACCTTAAGAGTCAATTACTTCAAAAAGAATATCATCTGAAAGAGGGTGTACCACTGTATGTTCTTTTTTTGCAGTTTAATATAATCTAGATTAAATCACAAATTTGTAATAATTGGCTGTGTGAGTATGTTGATGCGTGTTTTTGTGCCCATACAAAGTGGGTGTTTTTTGTTTTATGTGTGGCCTATTTTATGGAAATGAAAATTATGTGGGGACTGACTGCTCCTTGTTGGGCCTGTTGCTTGGACCACACGCCAGGGGTCATATCTAGGACTAAGGTGTGAATTGAGTTTATGTTGGAGTTTGGGTTAGGTTTGGACCGTAATAGTTAGTTTTGGTAAGGAGTAAGCTGTAGAAATGAATGGAAGTCAATGGAAAGATACCGCAAAGATAGTAAGACAAGTTTGCGTGTGTGTTCTTGTGTGTATCTGTGTTAGCGAGTTAAAAGTAAATTGTCGCTAAATTTAACCATGCATTGTTTTCTTTGTTATTACACTTTTAGATCTATTTTGTAACCTATGGAGCTACTGTATGGATGCAAAATACCAAAATGTCATACTGTGCCTCAAATGGTGGCAATTATGTCTGAACTGCACACTCTCCCTTTTTGAATAAAGTTTATACTTATGCTTAACTCTCTGGAAAACCAGTAGCCACATTACATCATGTTAATTCTTAACATTGGTGTCGAGATTACAGTAAACAGTCCTTTTTTGATTTTTTTTTTTTTTTTACATCAGAGGAAAAACCATATCTCCTTAATAATTCTTTGAGGTGCAAAAATGTCTTAATAATATGTATCTGGATAATTTGAATATACAACAACACTGACAGTAAACATCAATACAGAAATGATTTATCCTAAATTAAATGTATTGAGAAAAAAAAATTGTAATGACATCTTTTTCTTTTAAGTCAAACAGCTAAACATTGTACTGGAAAAACAGGAAATGTTTTGTGGAACCAAAGCAAAGACTGGACAACTTAGCTCCTTACCCCCAACCCCAACTTACCCCCTTTTTGAGACCCCACCTCCCACTCTGCAACAACATGGCCTGATTCAAACTAAGAGCCAGCTTTTAGCAGCTATTAATAACATATGATGACAGGCGCCATCATAATCAAAGCCTGGTTACTGCTTTCAGAATGAGTTTAGGACGAGGGACAGAGTGTTGTTATGATGAGACCACCTCTTAGCCAAAGGGGGCAAGAACATAAGGAATATTCGATGCAAGGCTAAATTTTATTTTATAAAAGCAGTTCAAACAAATAAACAAAGATAAAAAGCATACATTAGAATAAATTCAAAACAGAGGAGAAGAGAGGGAAACATTACTGAAGCTGTTTGCATGTGAGTGCAACTATGGACTGTTGGGTAAACTTAAATTGGTTAGGACAAAACAAATGGCTCCAACAAACCCCATGCATCGTTGTAGTGTGTTAGTGAGAAAGTAGAGGGAGAGGGAGGGAGAGCAAAGGAGTTTTGGAGGGTTGGGGAGGGGGTTTGTCTGTGTGTCAGCCAGTACTCCTGCTTGTCTCGCTCCACGAGATGAGTTAAATCACAGGCAGACAGTGGCACTCTCTGGTTGTCTCCCTGTGTCTCTCTGTTCGTTCAGCTCTGAAAGCATCACATAGCCTCCTGGTTCCACAGCTGCAGGTAAGAGCCAACACCATTGCTCTATTACCAAAGCTTTTGATCTCAGAAATTGATCAAATAATTGAAGCTTTTTTCAGGCAGTATATATCTTTCCTGTGGAGGAAAGCTGGTAATAATATTTATCCAATGACAACTGCACATGTCATAGTTTATAATCCCGATTTTGACTGCTAAGACCTGTTGTTGTTTGTTTAGTTTATTCATGTGAAAGCGCTTTCAAAGGAATACTGTAGCTTTTCAGTTGGTATGAGTGGAATCTGCACTACATTGTACAGCCTATACAATCTAGGGGTTTCATAGGCCCATGTAATTACATCCACTTCCTGATAAAACAGAAGTTGCATACCTGCATGAATGCCTCACTGATTAAAAGTGTCATTTAAAGGTAAGAGGGCCTTGTTTTCTTGTTTTAAGAAAGATCATACAGGTCGTTTCAAGCTCACTTTATGAGCTTTGATTGTTCCAGAAAGAGTTTATTCTTAATTAAAATGTAAGATAATGGCCTCATTTTTTCTTAGATGCTTCTTTCACCTTTGATTTTTCCATATTAAGGACTGAGATGGTTTGAAAGCTCTACAGCAAAGTTATCCTTCTAATAAACTAAAAATAAGTAGGTGAGAAAAGGACTTCTTATCTGTCATGTTGTTATGAACAGACATGCCAGTACAGTACAGGAAATAAATGGAAATCCACAGGCAATAGATTGCGCAGTTTAATTGTGCAGATCACTTGTGAGTTCAGTTTTGTAAACAAAAGGCCATGGACATGACTTCTGAGGCATAAAGTTTCCATTAGCTGCTCTGCTGCAAACCATAAGTCATGTCTCAAGTTAGTTCATGGACACCAGGGGTGTTGCAAAACAAAGCCTTGCCAGGGCACAGGAAGTAGATATAAAAAAAAAGACAATGCACAACTTTTTAGTCCTTATGTGTATTTCAAGTTGTGTGATATATCAAATCACATTCATTAAGGAAAAATCTGTTTGAGCACTATCACAACCACAAAGAACTACATGAGTGCATTATATGGTTGGTTATGATACAGTGCTTCATCTGCTAAGAATTGAGAAAAAAAAAGGTTTCCAATTATACATGCATAGGAGGACATTTGCTGTCCTTTATCCTTATAACAGATATAGGTTTAGTAAACTGAAATGAAAATATCAAAAGAAAGCAAAAACAGCATAATGAAAAAACTAAGGGAATATACTATAAACAGTGCAATAATCATCAATGTTACATTATGCAGACTCAAATAGTCAAGCTCATAAATATTCATGCCCCCTAAAAGAAATAGATTTAATTCCATCATCCTTTAACCAAGAAGTTTGTTCGGCAAAGGAAACAAATCCGGCATTTCTCAAAAGCTCTTAAATCTGTCTGTCAGCTGTAACAAAAATAATTGTTTGTCTCTGTTTATTATTTTTAATTTTAAAATAGCCTGTCAAAAAAATCTTTATTGGCAGTAGGGAAATTAAACTTTTTTTAAAGAACGTATGGATGGTTGGTCAAAAAGGTAGAAACTGTATTGAACTCCACCCACCTTCCATTACTTCTAACTAGATTTCCTATTCCTCTTTAAAAGCATTCCTGCCATGCATATATACATATATGTGTAGGTTTATATGGATGCTTTTTACAATAATACACATTTAATATTAATCTCTGGCTTTGGTATCAAGGTGCTTTTATCACATCTACTAACCAGATTGCAACGGTGAAATAGAGTCCTTTCTTCCAGCAAGTATTCAGCTTTTTGGAGTCAGATATGCTTGTTTTATTTTCTAAAGCAGATATTTAAGCAATCATCACTATCAACTTAATTTGTAAAGCACTTTAAAAAAGCTAACTACTGCAAACAAAGCGCTGAACATAGCCAAACATAACACATAGAATAAAAAAATAAAATGCAGCATAAAGATGTAAAATAATAAATGCAATAATAAAAATGTGTTGAAATTAAATAAGCAAGGTCAAAACAACTTAGTCTTGCCAGTGTTAAAACCCAGTCAATAAAAGTAGGTTTTTAGCCAAGTTTAAAAATTCGGCCGTGAAGGAGCCTCCCTAATGTGCAGCAGTAGGATATTCTTTAAAAGAGGAGCAGCAAAAAGCGAAGCCGTTCGCTTAAAGATGTAATTGGACTGTTTCCAATCATATTGTAGTAGTAGTAATGATCCCGGAAAAATGCTTAGCATGGTTAAGACTATATATAACTTTCTATAAATAAAGAAGCTAAATAGTGCTAAATTATATATATGCAAAAATATAAATATATATGTAAAATATGCTACGCTTTGGCTGAAGGGACATCTTCATAGCAACTGTAATTTGTGACATTGAAGTAAAATGGTAGGATAATAGATGTTTCAATGTTATCTATAAGGAGAAAAAGATAAAAGACACCGCCTTGCAGATTACACCATTAGGTATGTGTTAGCTGTCGACATGGAGGTACGTTTGCAGTCCTCTGACTTGTTAAGATGTGCAGGATGCATTGAGTTGAATGCACCCATTGTTACACAACTTCCTGTTGACCAAACAGGGCTGAAATGAGAGGACAATCAGGAGACTGCCTGGTAGGGATGGTGAACCTCGCTTCCTAATGGGCTTTGTATAAATCATTAACTCCATCAGCCAGAGATTTTACTGGCTTTTCTCTATGGCTGACCAGATGCTGGTGCTCATGTCAGAGTGGATCAGTGCTACAGTTTAGGGCAGCCTCGAATAGCTTGGTTGATGGGAAACTAGTTCCTGTTTAGCCCCGCTTTCTCCAGCAGGATTCCCATGTGTTCATGCAGGAAGAGGCACATTTGAATGCCCCCTAAAATAGGATTAGAAGTGGAATGCTGCAACTACAAAAGTCCGTCAGTACGTAAACTGTTGGTCAGAAATGTACCCAAACTTCCTGAAAATCTAGATTTCTATCATTCCTTGTTAGCAGCTTTGTGTTTGCAGACATGCAAACACACACACAGACCTTTTTCTTGTCTTAGAGGATGCAGCTTGCTCATGGAGCTTGTGAAGTAGATGTTTACCTTCCTGAGTGTGGTCACCCGGGGTTTATGGCTGCCCATCAGTAATGTGCCATCTCACTCAGAGCTGAAGCTCACTGGACAGAGCTGCGCTTATTAACCTGCTTCCGATCAGCCTGCTGTCTGAGCCACCTCAGCGTTTTATGCAGGACTCTCATATGTGGAAGTGCAAAAATGACTTTAAGCCTTGTTTAAATAGCACTACTCTGTCACCATTCCTATCATGGAAAAGTACCAGTGGTTACCTACAGTAGTTCAATAATGGTATATAATCTGTACAATGTGTTTTCAATTAATTTTCACTTGTGGTCATCAGAAATGTTCAGAAATATATCAGGTAATTCCTTGATTAAAGCTCCTTAAAACTTAAAAAAAACTTAACGGATTGTATCAATTTCTTATTGTCACAGTGGGAAATTTTTTCTAGCAGGCAGGTTAAAACCATATAACACTACAACAATGGCAATAAAAAAAATAAAAAAAGAGAACTTCCTGAAAAACATTTGTGCTAGTAGCAATTGAAAAGGATCAGATTAAAGTGATAAAAAGTCACACCCAGTCAAATTATAACTTTTTCTGAATAATACCCTGGGCAATAAGAATATTTACATCTGTTGGTCCTTCATGGGCTGCCTAGATCTCTTACTAGTTGGCTGGAGTTCAAGTTCTCCTGAATTAGAACTTTAAATTATATTGAAAGGTATTTCTGCACAATTTTGATAAATATTTTAAGGGGAGTTGAGAATGTCTTTTTGACATTTGTGTCCCTCCTTCAAAACCTTTTAGTAAGATCAGGTAATTTAGTACCAATAATATGTCCCCCCAATGTATTTGTTTAATCCTGGTCTTTTATCCTATTGATAGGTCACTAAACCGACTGATAAGAACAAATCATCAACATGAACTTTATTTGTATAGCGCTGAAAATGCTGAACATAGTTAAAAAATTATAAAACACAATATAACAATAAAAATCAGCATAAATATGTAAAATAAGACATTAATAAAAATTTGTTTAAGCGAGATAAAAAAAAAAAAAAAAACGTTGCAACAACTAAGTCGTACCAGTGTTAAAAACTAGCAAATAAAAGAATGTTTTGAGCCCTGATTTACAATTTAGCATTAATGCACTAATGTGCAGTGACAAATGTCAGGATAAATTCTATTATAGAATTTATTTACACAAATTTTTACACACACCAAATAGATATAATTTGCATGGGAAGTGTCAATCTTTTTTTTTTGTTGTTTGTTAGTTTCTTCATTTTAATGAACTCAACAGAATTTGCACTTAATTTAATCTCAATTGAACCGCTTGTTAAAACCACAAACTTTGACTTTATTTGGATTTTGTGTGGCAGACGTTAGTACATAGCTGCGAAATGGGAAAAACATATTTTCTTTTTCGTCTGTTTTTTTTTTTTTTTTTTTTAAGCCCTGAGGGTCTCAGGAGCAAATTCAGCCTGAAATTACATATGTGGATTAAAGCAAGTACAGCTCTCAAACTATAAATGGGAAATACAATTGTTTATATTTGTGTGACAGAAAGGCGTTGAGGATTTTAAGGTGGAACCATTATTTTAAATGAACACTATGTCTGTTTTATAGGGGATTAAACAAAGAAAAAATTTTAAGTATTTAGCCTCGCCAAATTTCTTTCCAAAATAAACACTACAAAACACCTTGAAACCCCATCTGAAACTCTGGATAAACCCTCAGAGCTTATAGAACCACAACTTGACTATAACTCAAGCAAATTTGGACTGAATAAGTTGAAGCATGTTTGTTCCAGAAAGATTTTAGTGGACAGTGTGCTAGGCAAAAATGTGATGTGGTCACAATGCCAAATGTGCATAAATGCATTTTTCCACTTATAAAAGGGAATCTGTCCAGACCTTCTGCAGACCTTCTGCATAAGGCAAAGCCTTTGCTCCTAAGATTAAGCTATTGTTTCATTAAAATTTACCAATAATATCACCAAAATTAATAGAAAATAAGTATAACAAGGCAAGCTTCTGTAACACATGCTGGTCACATCACCTGAAATGGTTGCACAATTATCTCCGACCTCTGGTTGGAAAGGTCGGAGCCTCTGGTTTCTGATGATGCCAGCCATTAGGGGGTGTGGCTCAAAATGAATAGCTGCTGAGTCACACATGTCAGGTGTAATTTTAAATTTTTTTTTATTAGTTTACACAGCAATAAAACAAAAAATTATTTGTTAAAAAATAATTTTGAAACATGTTTTAGAAATTTTAAAGCCCCATTAGAAAAGGCATGTGGAGGAAACACCATGTGACTGTGTTTTGGCCATTTCTATAAATAGGTAAACATGAGCACGAGTTAGTTGGGCCCTGTAACGGGCCCGCCGGGCTTAAGGGGTTAAATCAACATTTGAAAAGTGAGCATGTAGCCTAGAGATTCAAAAGTTTGCAAAACCACTTTTTTTTCCCCACACCTATAGCTGTACATATTTTAGGGCTAATTGCAGAAAATCTGGCTGTAGTGCTGTACACAACACCTGGCACACCTCGGACACTATCCCAGACATAGTACAGGATGCTAGTTTGTAGCTCTGTGTGACGGTCTGTTTGTTTGCACACGAAGCCAAAACACGCCACGCCCAGTCTGTCAGGGAAACTCACGGTTGAACTATGTGTTTTCCGGAATTGGATGAGGGGTTGTAGATGGCGAACAAGCTTGTCAAACCGACCCACGGACAACCAAAATCCCAGATAGTTTGTGATTGTCCCTCTTGTGTGGTATAACATAGCGCAGACCACACTTCAAAATTGGTCATAAATCAAAAATATCTGTGTCATACCTGCGACAGGCTAACTGCGACACCCTGCTGCGGGAGTATACACAGCCCTTTACTCTGACCTGTCTGCTGTATCTTTTTAGTTTTACTCATGCTCCCCTAGAAACCTCCTCAGAACAGCTGTATTCATACTGAGATTAAATTACATACGGAGACTCCATACACACGTTAGATGATTTATGAATGTTGTCCTCAGTTTCATTTAAGGGTAGCAGAGCAAGGGCAGAACAGAAGACAATGCTTAAATTTAACTTGAAAAAATATGATTAAGACTATGACATATTACTTACCTTCTTGATCATTTAATATGAAACTTTGTGTCATTATATAAGCATAAATTGTAATAAAGTGTGACAATACGGGGAATTATTCTTTCAAGGGTTATGAATACCTTCACAATGCACCGTAACATTAATCCCAAAATAATATTTTTGTCTGTGGTGTAGTTCTCTTTTAAAAAGTAGCTTGAATTCACATACGTGAATAGAGAAAAGATGATAGGAGACATGAGCAATGAGATCTCTGTACTCTCTCAGCCCTGAAACCATCACGTTGAGGTCTGTACAGGAAACTCTGTGAGATATTTCATTATTGTGTTGTCCTTGGCACCAGTGCACCTTCCAAACTAAAACACGCAATACCCACATCTGCAACCGATACGGCTGTTGCCTTAGAGCTCAGATACATCCCCTCGAAACTGGTGGAAAATTAAGAGATCCTTGAATCTCAGATAAAAGAGTTAAAATCCAGAGCCCAGACAGCTAAGCACAGAGAGGCCAGCAGGATTACAAATACTCAAAGAGTTGTGATGGTAAAAAAAATTCTAATTAAACAGAAACACAAGATGAGTGTTTTGAGGGTTGTTTTTATCATGAATTTGACAGTTTAGTACTTCTTTCCTACTCCTTACCAAGAAACATTCGAGTGTGATCATATTGCTAGAGCTCCATCTTGTGGCAAGAAACACACACTAACTGGTACCGGATTCAATTTCTCCCTTTCATCTTTATCTCACAAAAGAGTGAGCTTAATTTTACTAAATCAACCCACTTAATTTTTATAGCATCTTCAAGCTATTTACCTGTTTTTAAGCTCTAAACTCAGCACATGCCTCTTTATGTGCCTGCCTGGTTTAATGAATCCCCAAACCTCCTTTTTGCTCATAATTAGTAACAGAAGCAATCTTTATGGCCTAAATGTTTCAAACAGACTCCTTATGCTAATATTATTGCATCAGCTCAACTAATGACATTCTATTAAACATAAAGACTATCCACAAATGGGGAGAATTTGTATTTTTACAACCATCTCACATTCTGCTCATACAAATTAAGCACAAAAAAAGAACTAGCCCTGGGGCAAATTTTCTGTGGCACACAGGTTTGATTTTCTCACAGAGTGAAGTTTCCACCGAGCTGAATCCCTGCTGTCCTGTTTGTTTAGGTGTGCACTGATTAGAAGTTCCCACGCTGGGTGCGATCTATCTACGCACGCCAAGGGTTTCAAACATGACAAGTCTTTTTTCAGTGACTAGAGCCTCTGAGCTCTTTAACTCTCTCCTCGCTCCCCCCTCTTGCACCTCTGCCTTTGACGGCGTTGTCATCCAAGCTTGGCACATTGCCACAAAAGCCTTCAATTAACACAGGTCATAACGCTGAGCGAAAACTGTCATCTGGGCGCTGTCAGTCCACAAGTCTGATAAACACCACAAAATCTACCACCGCTTTCACCGCTCATTAGCTGAGGGAGGTATTAGAGGAGGGACCGCGACACAGACTGTCTGAGTAATGATCTTTCAAAGGACATTTTTGGAATATTGAATACAATATGACATCTGTTTCTCATGGCTTTTTCATTTACAGAAATAAAAATAAAGCTTCAGGATGGCTTTAATGTGCAGGTCTTTAATGAGCTGGTGTAGGGCGAGCACTTTCATGGGTGTTCATGTGGATTAGCGTTTATGGACCATGCCAGCAGTAATGATGGCTTCTATCCCAGACTGTCTGTGACATTTCTGTTGCATTTTCTTTTATAGGACGTGCTGAGGCCCTCGCCCAAGGCCTGTATCAATCCTCACAGACACACCCCCTGCTGACACAGTCCCCTGCTTTAAGGCATTACAAAAAAGAGGGGAAATGCAGAATCAAACAGAAGGGATAAACCTGACATGTGGCCTGTCTGGGAGTCACGAATTCATCTTCACCCTGGTGCCCATCGTCTATGTCTTCAACTTCATCATCGGGATTATTGGTAACAGCATGGTGGTGGCAGTCATTTACTGCTACATGAAACTCAAAGCCGTGGCCAACATTTTCGTACTGAATCTTGCTGTGTCTGATCTCACCTTCCTCATCACCCTGCCCATGTGGGCAACCTTCGCTGCCACGGGCTACCACTGGCCTTTTGGAGGGTTTATGTGCAAGACAGCTGCCGGACTGGTTATGTTTAACCTCTACACCAGTATCTTTTTCCTCACAGCTCTCAGCATCGACCGATATCTGGCCATTGTGCATCCTGTGCGGTCACGGCGTTTCCGCACTGTGATGTATGCACGGATCACTTGTGTGATCATCTGGTTGTTTGCCTTTGTGCTCAGTGTTCCAGTAGCCTTAACAAGGGATGTCCACTACATTAGTAACTCTAAAACTACTGTTTGTGGTATTCTGCACCCAACTGAAGAAAACTCCAAAAGATTGGATGACCTCCTTCTGGGCATAAGTATCATGAAAAGTCTACTGGGGTTCCTGATACCATTTATCATTATCATCAGCTGCTACTGCCTGATTGGACGGGCCCTGCTCAGGGTTAACCACATTCAGAAAAGCTCCTGCTCCCGAGATGATGAGGTGCTGCACATGCTTGCGGCAGCTGTCCTGGCTTTCTTTCTGTGTTGGGCACCCCATCAGGTGTTCCACTTTATGCAGATGCTCACGCAGCTCAGAGAGACACACGACTGCACCATGCTTAACATCATTGACACTGCCATGCCATTCACAATTTGCATTGCCTACTTCAACAGTTGTGTCAACCCCATTGTGTACAGTTTTGTGGGGCGCAACTTTCGCAAGAACCTACTGAGACTGCTTCACTGCTCTCCGGGTGGCATTGCAAGGCCTCACCCAAGCATTAGCTCCAGGATGAGTGCTCTGTCTTTTCGGGCCTCTGAAGCCCTGAGCCTTACAGTCAAAAGCAACGTTTCCTGTGACGTCAAATGACAAAAAAGGCCAAAGACAGAGAAGGTGTACAGTCGCTCTGCCCTTGTATTTGGACTACAGTAAAGGGGTTGAAAGTGGAGATGTCCAAAGCTTTAAAAAATCTGTTATAAAATATGAGCAGTGAAATATTTAGAAGGAAGAGACCAAAAGACAATCATTACCTTATATTGAACAGTTTTGCTTTACATGTTATCTTGTTCACTTTTTGTAAACCCTACTTTTTAAATACATCTAAGCGAGTTCATTTATGGTAGCCCAACACAAAAGAGTGCATGTCTGTGAAGTGTAGACATATTTTGAATATTGGATAATTGTGTTGTGAATTATGATTTCAGCCCACTGAGTCAATATTAAGTGGAACTAAATTTGCTGAAACAGAGCATGATGCTGCCAAAGCAGTGTTAGATTGTGGAGAAAGGTGTGTCCATTGGGTTAGTTTCCATAAATATTCATTTGCATTCTAACCAAGAAATATTGGTGTATGTTATTGCAAAATATTTACCTTTTTCAGAGGGTCTACAAATTGACTTTTTAGTGTTTTTAGGCCAACAGTGTCTTACTATATTCTCACACTTGAAATATACATCTCTCCAGCTGCTATAAATCATCCACCAGTGTTTTATTTTTCCTGCCTCTTGGCTTCAAATAATGTAATCGACAGGATTCTCAAGAGATTAAAAGCTGGGGATAGTATTTTATAACCTTACCTATCCCTCCTCAAAACTCCACATCTTATTTTCTGACCTCTCTGCTTTGTTCTTTAGTCTTTATGTTTCTTTACTAATGGTCTTTCGGCAGAATTCAAATTGATGTTAAATAATGCACAAAAAGGACTGCATTTAATCATTAAGGGTCTTCTGATATTTGCATTGGATTTAGATTAGGGGAACAGAGTAAAAAGGGCTGAACACATATGACCATCACATTATTTTTATGCCACTTTACAGGTATTGAGTACTTTGCTTCTTGGTCAATCATATAAAATTAAAAGAAAATAAATTGAAGATTGTCTCTTTACTGTGAAATTGAAAATGGAAGGAAAAATAAGGGTATATTTCAATTCATTTTTGCAAGGTACTGTAACCATCCACACACATTACAATTAATGATATAAGCCTTTACCAGTATGTCATTACTACAAATTTGCAAAAGTCAAGAAACTACTGTTATGGCTTTAAATGTTAGAAATGTTTGTAGCTAATTAAACTTCCCTTATCCCATTATTTATAACAGATGTGCAAGTTCTGCAGGATTTTGTCAGAAAAAAAGTCCAGTAACTTATTGCTAAGACTGTGTGCTCAGCTGGTTTTCCAAATGCTTGCAACAGTGATCAAGTGTTCTGGCCCGGCCCTGTTTGTTCTGCTACAAAATATGCTATATGTGAAATATACATTCAAATCTGTAATATATTAAACTGAGATAATGTGATATTGTTTTGAGTTATGTAAAATTCATATTTGTATGCTTAAGTAGCATAGATGCAAATTTCTTCATGTTTGATGAATATTATCTTTGTGGTATTTATATGAGTTTATGTTTTTTTTTTTTTTTACTCTGTAACTGTAAAGTTTGTGAATAAGTTATAAATAAAAAAAAAAGATTGTATCCTGAAGCACATTTTTTTATATTTTCTAAGAGACAAATTCTGATTAGATGAATTATCTATAATATTACTTTTAAAGGAAATTAGTCATTATTAAAAACTAGACACATAAAGTTTGCTTAACCTTTACTTTGCACTAAATCAGAAAGAAATGAGAAGTTTTAAAGTTAATAAAAAGAGACAATTTTATTTATTTATACTTGTTTCTCTTGTTATATTCATAATAAAAATTACAATACGATTAAAATTCAGGTTAATTTTGATAAGTTGTGATATAATTAGATTTGTATATAATCAAATTACATTCATCATTTCATATAAAATTTTTACATATTATGTTTTCTTATTTTTTATTGTGTCTCATAAGATGTTTTAATT
>NW_015151079.1:365523-369086 GCF_000732505.1 Cyprinodon variegatus | reverse complement strand
CTCTGGGTATACTACTACCATCTTTCAGATTCAAATAAATTACTGGTGATGGAAAAATCTATCAAGAGCTCTCAATTTACTGATCAATTTACATTTCCCACCTCACCTTTGGTCATGAGATCTGGGTAATAACCGGAAGGACAAGATAGTGAATACAAGCGGCTGAAATAAGTTGTCTGATGGAGACAAATCAAATTGGTTAGATATAGACTGATACATCGTCCGGCTATATTTTTTCTGCCAATATTAGCTTTTGAAATATTTTTTTCTTGTATTTGTATCAGCCATTAAATGCATGTGTCAGTCAATTCATAAGTGGATTCAGCGGCCTTCACCTGCCTTGAGAGCATTTCTAATGCATGTATTGCCAATCCCTACCATTTGCCATAATTTGATCATTCATTTGATTCTTTAATACGTTTATTTTTTTGAGACCTGTGTAATTTGTTATGATTATGTCCCTCTAAGCAAGTTAATGTAGAAAGAAAAAGCAATATCACCTCCAAGACTCAAAAAAAAATATCGGCAGCATATCACAGTTTGGTATCAGCATCGACCCTAAAAACCTTTATTGGTAAGTCTGTAGTAAATGTTAGTGCATACTTGAGTTGGCATATTGAATATCAGCAAAAATCTAATATCGTACATCCCTAATAAAAACTAATAGCATTAAGGTAATTTAAAATGACAGTGAATTTAATCAGAGGAGAGCTTTATAAAACCTCAGTAAAATAAATCATTTTAGAGCCCCTGTCACACCTTGAGGATTTAGACCAGCATATGCCTGACATACGGAAAATCTGACAAAAATGGCATACGTTGGATAAGTTATGGGTACGTTTTGTATAAGTTATGAGCATGCTGAAGTACGCTGAAGCACGTGTAGGTCCGGCATGTGCCTGTAACGTATGCCCCACATATGCCAATGTATGTCATATGTAGGGCATATGTTACAGGTAAGTTATCTAATCGTTGACATAGGTTAAGTGTAAGTTACTCATAAGTCGTGGTGTCCAGCTTATCCAAAACCTATGAGTAACTTCTCCTCCAGACTGCATCCCAATCATGGGATCAGAAAGAAGGTGAGTGTGATGGATCCTCCCTGCCTTCATGCCCACTGTCACGACCCACAAACTTCCTAGCAGACATGACGCTAAATCTGCTGCGACTGCAAACCTTCTTTCTTTCTTTTTCTTTTTATTGATTCTTTTTTTTTTTAGGTGGATGCGCCTGAGGGGAGCAGCTTTAATTGATGCTGCATTACGCTGCCATGCTTTATAGATAAATTAGGCTGTCGTTGGACATAAGTTCTGGACTCGTTATGAATAAGCTATCTATACGCCCAAAATTAAAAAAAAAAAAAATTCATTGAAAGTTCAGCATATACCAGCGTTTTAGGAGATTCTGGGATGTCAAGCATACACTGTCTGAATCGGTAAGGTGTGACAAGGCCCTAAATAACAACATTTTCAGGATTTTTTAGGATGATTTTCATTAGGAGGCTGACAGTGACCCTGTTTTCTAGAGCTAACAGCCGAATCACACACCTAAAAGATTATCTTTTTGCATTTGTAAAACATATGGGTATCTATCAAAAATATAAAAAATGTAGAAAAATAAAAATCTCTTTACACAAGTTGAAACTCACATGAAAGTTAAAGACCTTGAGCGCAAAGTTTGAGCTTTGTATATGTAAACAAACTTTAACAAAAACATGTGAAACTTGTGTAAAAAAAAATACTTTTGTAGTTATTTCAATAGATACACATATGTTTTATAAATGAACAAATTATTCACGGATGCACAAAGAGGAAATTTCGACACATACAGATGTGACAATTTGGTATTTTAAGGTCAGAAAATCTATGAGCTGGCTTGATTTAAGTCCTCCAAACCCCTGACAGCCCAGGGTGGAAACAGGGAAACAGTCATAGTTTAATACACTTCTCTGCAGCTTCTTTACCCACCCGTTAATCCCATCTAGACAGTGTGTGGCTTGCAGCTAAAATCAAATTAACTAGAAAAAAAATCTAAATGAGTGAATCATTATAATCTAATTAAAATTAACATGACTCCAATTAAGAAAAAAATAAAATAATTAAATGTGTTTCATGGAACATAGGATCTCTCTTCTCGAAGAGTTTATTAATGACTTAATGTGTGATAATCAACTTAATATAGGTTATCTTACAGAAACCTGACGAGTATTTTAGTAAAACAATCTTAGCAATCTTCCAGCCTAATTTATTGATCAGTCCAAAACCAAGTAAAGTTTTTGAATATTTGATTCTTAATTTCCCCCATAAAAGTTGTAAAGCAACAAATCAATTTCTCTTTGTAACTTTGAATAGTCCCCATTCCTTCACTTAATATTTAGATCAGTTTTCAGATTTTTTTGTCTGATTCAGTGTTAAATACAGAGAGTTCATCATAGTGGGGGATTTTAAGATTCATAACAACATTTAAGGTGATAGTTTTAATTCATCCATTAGTGCTATCTTACATTCCATTCACTTTGTTTAAAACAGGCATAATCCCATGCATTCTTATCTTCATACTTTTTATCTTGTGCTGACATAGTAAATTTCTCCACTGTGAGATCAATAAAGTCAATCAATCATTATGGTATTGATGGTGAAAACAATAACAGTATTTCCTCACAGCCTTTTCCTATCTTAATGTTTTTTGAGTTACCTTAATAAACATATCTTCTCCCCAAATAGGGTTTCTTTTTAGCAGCTCATTGTCAAATAATGTGGAATAAATATTAAAGGAAAATTCCCTTTTTGATTTAGTCTCTCTCACAGAAGAATACTGCAGGGGAAAGCTACTTAATTTAGTTCACAAACTGATGATTTTGTTCATTCCTATCTTCTCTGCTCATTGCTCTAGACAAAATAAGGATTTTGTTAATAGGATGCTGTCTCACTGGTTTAATTTGGAGCTGTGTATTTTGAAGCATAACACTTGGAAAATGGAGACAAAAAAATGGCCATTTACACAGGAATCCAACTTAATCAGCAAAAAAAGAGTCTACAGCAGTATACAATTATCCTTCATAAAACAGGAGCAGTATTTTACTTTCAATTAATATAGGAGAATAAGAATAATCCTATATTTCTTTTTAATGCAGTTGGCCAGCTTACATAGAGACCAATAGCTCTGTTGAAATGTCCAATTCCCCTGCTCTTAACAGTAAAGACCTCAAATGTTTCTTTATAAATAAGACTGTATTCTAAAAAAAAAATATAAGATCATTGGCAACACTCTAAATATGATTAGTTCATCTCTGGAAGGTAATGTAGCATTGGAGGTGCAGCATTACAACCCGAACTGTGTTTCGACTGGTTTAATTAAATACACACATTTTTTTTTTTTTTTTCAATTCAGTTTATTTATATAGCGCCAATTACAACACGTAATTTAAAAATGTAAAGTTTTCTATCTTGGCAAAACCAGTTGATTGCATTGACTCATTGACTCAGAGACAATCGCTCACACTAAGCATACTTGTAGCAATAGTGGAGAGGAAAAACTCCCTTTTAACAGGAATAAACCTCCTA
>NW_015151079.1:364522-364930 GCF_000732505.1 Cyprinodon variegatus | reverse complement strand
ACCAGTGATGACGTGTTTAGCAGCATGTCATCATTCAACCGCTGGTTGTCTAGATGGTGTCCTGAAAACAACATGGGCTACATTAATAATTGGCAATCCTTTTGGTGAAAGCCGGGTCTGATTCAGAGAGACAGCATCCATCTCACTTTGGATGGTGCAGCTCTTCTTTCTAGGAATCTGGACAAATTTATTAGTCCTCCAAAACCCTGACTACCCAGGAAGCAGAGTCGTAGTTTAAGACATGACTCTGCTGCTTCTCTACTGTTAACCACTCTCTTCTCTATCCAGACAGTGTCTTGCCCACAACCAAAATCTAATAAATTAGCAAAGATTCCCAAAAGAGTAAATCATGATAATCTAATTAAAATTAAAATAACTCCAATTGGGGAAAGACTTACAATGATTAAA
>NW_015151079.1:358839-360003 GCF_000732505.1 Cyprinodon variegatus | reverse complement strand
CTGTCTACTTTTAAGGGTAGGCTGAAAACTCCTTTTTGATAAAGCTTATAGGTAGAGTGGCTCAGGTTATCCTGAGCTATCTCTATAGTTATGCTGCTATAGGCTTAAACTTCTGGAGCCCAATTTCATCATTCTGCTTCATTCTATCTCTATTCTCCCACTCTGCAGAATCTGTTTGTTCATTCTCTAACGTTATGCTCTCTTCTTTTTCTCATAGTAGCTTTGCCTTGCCTGTTCCTGTTTGGCTGTGACATCATCCTGGAGAGAAATATCTGCTGTGCTGCTGCCATCAACACCCTTGTTTAGAGATGTTTGAGATCTGACTGTTTTCCTGTGTAGTCCTGTTTCTCTGACTGTTTTACTTTCTCTGAAAGGAAAAAGGAAAGTTTTAAACCTACCCTTAAAAGTAGACAAGGGGTCTGCCTCACGGACTAAAACTGGTAGTTGGTTCCACAGGAGAGGAGCCTTATAACTAAAAGATCTTCCTCCAGTTCTACTTTTAGAAATTATCTGAAGCCCTGGTAAACCTGCAGATTAAAGGCAAAGAATATGGTCCTGGGTGGTGCAGGGTTCTGCACAGTATCTTTGCTGCTCCTAAGCCATCAGACATTTTAATCCAGAAAAGTGCAGCTTAGATTAGATTAGATTAGCTCATCTAATCTAATCTAATCTAATCTAAGCTACACGTTTCTGGATAGAAACGTCTGATCTATTTCCAGGGATCTGCAGTAACCACTCCTCTAGTTTGGGGATCACTATCCCGAGGGCCCCAATGACCACAGGCACCACTGATGCCTTGACCTTTCAGGTTTTTACCAGCTCTTCGCTGAGCCCCTGGTATTTCCTCTGCTTTTTGTCCACCACCACAATGTCCAGTTGGTTTGCCATTACCATTCAGTCTGTCTATCTGGAAGTCCCACAGGATCTTGGCTCAGTCATTCTCTACCATCTTTTTGAGTGTTTCCCTTTCTGACCTTTGCAACTCTAAACCTGCCTTAACGCTCTGTGGATTCCTGGAACCCTGGATCTGTCTGACCGGGCTCCGGACTCCTGGATGCCAGAAATGTTCCTGTCTGATCTGTATCCCTAGCCTGGATCTGCGCCCCAGCTCGTTTTGCAGTCCATCCGCTGGATCCTGCCTTCCTGGATAGAATTGTTAAGCCA
>NW_015151079.1:351529-358160 GCF_000732505.1 Cyprinodon variegatus | reverse complement strand
AATCTGGTCAAGTTAGTATAGTTTATATATTAAGTGATGGAGTGGGCTGCGTTGTGGTGCAGGTTGAAGCACTGTTGTAGCCTCACAGCTAGAAGGTTCTGGGTTTAATTCCCTGTCCAGGACTGTGTGTCGTCTGGCGTTGGATTAGGGGTTGTAGATGGTGAACAAGCTCATCAAACTGACGTACGGACACCCACAATCCTAGCTAGTTTGTGATTTTCCCGCTTGCGTTGTGGTGTGAAATAACATAGCACAGACCATGCTTGACAATTTGCCATAAATCAAAAATATCTGTGACAAGCTCACTGCGACACACTGCTGCAGGAGTATATCCAGCCCTTAAGTGGGATGGAATTGTTGTTAATAGGTTCTTACATTGTCAAAAGATATAATCTTAGGAGTAAATGAGACTTATTTGTATTGCAAGGCCTGTTTGTTTGTACAATACTATTGATGATGATCAATTAAAAACCACTTTCAAATACAAGGGATGTTGTACTGAATCACTGAACACTACATTTATCAACTTTAAAGCAATTAAATATTTAGCAAATTTGAGAAAATGTTTTTTTTACATATATTGTCAAGTGTTTTTTTTTTTATTCAATAACTACATTATTTTTTATTAGATTGAGTGGGTAATGTTTAACCAAAATGTATAGCATACCACACAATCACTTAAAAAATGTCTATGAATGTTCGGGTCTGTCTTTGTCCACCAGATGGGGACAAATTCTTTAAGGGAACTGAAAATGTTTTGTTCTTGTCTTTATTCATTTACAAGAAGATCAAGTAAAGGTAAATGTGGATGAGAGGGGATATATTACAGCTGTTTACTCCTTTATATTTATGGTTAAAATATTGTAAATGAATTCTGTCACTGTCTGGTTGGATCATTCTTTTCAGTTTCCACTGATTAGACTATTAAATGTTACTTCTGAGATTAGTGGTGGATGTGAGGCCAGCCATACTGTGGCTGTTGCGTTTTCCTAAATTCTTCTCAGTCTGATCATTCAGCCCTTCTAGAGCGTTAGGCCCTAAGCAACAACAGCAGTAAATTTGCCTCCTCCTCCACTTATGGCAGATATGTAAATTTTTAATGTCAACATTAGTCAGATGGATGGATGGATGGATGGATGGATGGATGGATGGATGGATGGATGGATGGATGGATGGATGGATGGATGGATGGATGGATGGTACTTTTTTGTCATCGTAAGAGCATAAACGACATTTGAAGTGCAGTAAAATGTCACTGTCACATTTTTCTGTTATTAAGCAAACTTTCTTCATATTTATTGTTTTTTTTTTGTAGCATTTAGGGGAAAAACTATAAATATAAATGTTAGATCTTTATATAGTTATTATTAGTAAATGTATATGTTAGATCTGTTTTTACATCTTATATTTAAGATGCTATATTTAAATTTAAATCCTAAATCTATATATTGCATCTAAATCTTGATTTTAATCTTGAACTAAATTTAAATATATTAAAACTCAAAGTTGCTTTCACAGTAAAAGTATAGTTTAAAAGATTCTAGAAACCGTTATTAAACTTGAAGATCAAGAGCAAAGTAAATCTGTTAAGAACATAAGAAACAATCGGATCTCTCATATAAGATTAAGCTTGATTATTAAGGACACTATACTTGAGAAGTAGGATATTAAATTTTATTCTGAATTCAAGAAAGAGCCAAAGAAGGAAAGCTAAAGTACGATATCGCTATATTTATTTTTTATCAGAATTTTAGCTGCAGTGTTTTGGATCAGCTGAAGGATTTTACTCACATTGTTATGGACTCCCTGATAGTAAGGAAATGAAGTAACAAATGCATGGACTAGTGTTCACAGGCTCAGCTACTCCTCTGGTCAGTCAAGAAGCTGGTAATCCACTAGCAGTTAGAGACTGGCTCTGTGAGGTGAGTGAGCTTCTAGGGAGGATAATTAGATCAAAAGGTGGTATTGAATGAGCTAAGTTCCACAAACAGTTTTGCCAAAGTATGTCTCCGGGTGGCCAAGGTAGGGCAGAAGGAAGTGCACTCCCCAATTGACTACAGTAGATCATCTGCTAACCTGTTTGCTTGGTGAGCAGATTTCTGGGGTCCTGCAGGAGGTCTATGATGTCCAGACACTTTTAAAAGGATCTTATGACCCAAAACGACAGGTCTGTAGTTATGTAATCCTGGGAGGGTAATGATGGTAAATTGCTCAAAGCAGGAGGGATCCTCACACCGTAGCCTCAGAGATTTGCGGAAGGTCTGTGTGAAGATGAGAGCCAGTTAGGAGAAGCTCCCTCAGGAATGCTGCCAGAAACTGGTGTCTGGCTTTGAGATGCATTTTCTGCAGGCAAAACAGCAATAGATAACCAAGTACTAAAAAGGCATGGCATGAAGAATTGAAGGTGCAACTGAAAAGAGGAGTTTTTTTCTGTATTGAGATAAAACAAACATGCTGAACATCATTAAACATTAGATATCAAGAATTCCTTTAAAATATCTTTACTATTTTTACAATAAAATCACTGATATGGAGAGACTTGCATTACAGCATGTCATTTGCTCACATCCCACCTAACTTTACTGACTAGTATTCCTACATGTCCAACAGGTTCTTGGAAAAAAGCCTTCTACACTGACCCTTACAGCATTCTCAGCAATATTAAAAAAAAACCAAGCATACATCAGGATTTTTTTGTATATTTCTACTTGCAGTTTAACTTCTTAAGTGTCAGCTGACTGATCAATATACTACTGTACAACATGGAACCTGCCTCTGTGGATCAGAGGCTTTCTGACTGAAACACTCTGCACATCAGGATTGGCACGTCT
This sequence comes from Cyprinodon variegatus, assembly GCF_000732505.1. NCBI lineage: Eukaryota > Metazoa > Chordata > Actinopteri > Cyprinodontiformes > Cyprinodontidae > Cyprinodon > Cyprinodon variegatus. Next base: position 355,329 of record NW_015151079.1, on the reverse strand, counting down.
ATATCCTCAACCATTTTCCTCAATACTGGTGTTGCTATGTTCTGAGCCCAGTCTTTTACACTTTGTACATCCATGTCTGTGTCAACACCCATGGCTCCAACACCTTCAGCAAATGTGTGGACAAAGTGTGAAAGACGAAAGAATTTAAGTGCGTCATGTCACTGAACATCCTAGAGGAACAGCGCTGGACACTGAACACCATCCAAATAAATAAAAAGGTGGAGGACAACTTTTCTTCCTAAGAGTGCTACGGAGGAACAAAACCTTTGCGGAAAAAGCAACTGGACTGATAAACCTTTACCATTGCACTTCACCATAGCTGTCTGACTAATGGATAAACAGCATGGTACACCAGCCTCATTACATCAAAGAAAAAAAACGCCACTGCTCATCAAAATCCATATGAGACAGGCCCACCCAGGGCACTCACTTTTTCACCAGACTTCCCTCTGGCAGATTCAGATTCAAGTAAGCCACAATTAACATACATCATTTTCCCTATAGATGTGTAAAACACTCTTCAAGCAATACACACATATGCATTGATATCTTGCTTTAAGTTGTGGGGACTATGCTGATTCCCATTGACCTCCATTGTAATTCAGCTGCACTGGAAAAAAAAAAAATCTAATTAGTAAGTAAATTTTCTTAAAATAAGTGCATTTTTTCTTGAACTGAGCAGCTAAGTGGGACACTTTGCCAATGGAATAAGATGATTTAGATTTTAAGTCCTTGCGGCTCCGGCTTCGGCATTGCTGCAGCTGGGGGATTTCCTCAGAGCCCTCTAACCTCTTCCTTTGGTGGAGGGGGCAGATTTCCTGGGTTGGCCCCTACTGGGCGCCTTTGCTCTGGGGATCCCTGTGGCTATCTGGGGTTATATACGTACTGCTCCACTTGTGAAAGCAAAATCTGTTGGGCTGTTTTTTGGTATCAAGACAAAAACTACAGTCTCTTATTTCAAGTACATATTATTCGAATATCTTAATTTTTAATATAAGATATTCGAATAATATGTAGGCCTACTTGACATTAAGACATTTTACTAATATTTTGGATTATCTTTATTTTATTTTGATATTTTGGAAGCCTAACAATAACCCTAAACCTACGCATTAACAGATCATACCCAACCCTAAATTTGACCTAAACAATCCACACCTTATTTCTGGTGAGGACCAGTAAAATGTTCTCCCTTTGCTTATGAAACCTGAAAAGTTGCCAATCTATTCCACAAATAGGAACACGCACACAAACCCACACACACTTCTAGCTCATAAGATAATGGAGAGAAAAAAAGTTTCGACTTCTCCGGTTGTGGGGCTACATGGAGATTTTACATAATGTGTTAGACCAAGTAGAGCTGTGTTATAATAAGCTCCTAATTTGAGTCTAAACATGTACTAATGAAACACGTAATTTAATTTAATTGTGTTTGTGTAAGCTAGTTAAAATCTTTGTTAAAAAAAAAGTTTTAATCTTTTTGAAACTTTTTCTACATGATTATGTTTTAACAACACATTAATGTGGTATTCAGTAACAATCCAGGTTACAATAGCAACTAAGCACTGTGATACTTTCCTTTTTTACTGTGTGTTCTTAAATAGATACCTAAATTTCATTTAATTCTAGGAATATGTGACTGTATTATGGCGTATTAGCGTAGTTTCCTTGTTAAATTGCTCATGTAGTATCTACGGTATTTCAGTTTTTTCACATTTTTTTTTTAGTCACAGGGAAGTTTTTTTTAAGAGCCTACATATTTTTTTTATATAACTTAAATTTCCTAGGAAGAGACATCACTGATTATTCAGTACTTACCAATGCTCCAAATATAAACATAGATATAAGATATTGTTTCTATTTAAAGTAATAATCAAATTACACTGGTTAGAGTTTCCATAAACATCTATTAATCATTGACTTTGGGAATTGGAAAAAAGCCCAACAGGTGTACACAGTATGGTGACATTCAGGGAGGATGTATGATAGGGATGCATCTTGAATTAGGATTGGTTGATGGTCGAAGGGCCGATGGGTATAAGTGCCGTCCGCAGGAATGGCCAGCTTTACTGCAAACATGAAGCTCCTGTTGTTTTTCGGATTGGTGGCTTTTGCCCTGGCTGATGTCGCTCGCTTCGATGGGTGAGGATTATTGTTTTATCAAAAGAAAGATAAATCTTCAGACTAAATTTCTCCTGGGAGTAAGAGGGTGTGCTAATTATGCATTTGCACTTTTGTTAGGCCTATGGAGTATTAAACAGCTAAATTTATCCAGTGTTAAACATTAATCCATAAAAAAAAGTGTCAGTTTTGTAATCTGTTTTGTGTCTAACTTTAACAAGATGTTCAGTACTTACCAGAAGTTCTTCTAATGTTACTTCTCTTTCTCATATAGCTAGAGGCTCGAGTCTCAATTCTTTATTAATTCTACATTTTTAAAAATGATACATTTTAGCATAATCTTTTTATAGTTCTTTATTGGTATTTTAACTATCATTAATGCATTTTCAATCCTTGTAGCCTACAAAGCAATTCTATATAAAACATTTTTGGATTTGTCAATTAGGGGCTGACCTGTTTTCCTTCAATCTTCCGAGGGTCAGACAGTTTTTTTCCCCTATGCAATGCAGTCATGAAGTCACGCAACTCCCCCAAATGTCATAGTGGCACTGTAATGTCAGACTGGGTCTATCTTATATTGTTTAAAGCAGAATTACAACACATATCACCTATCCAAGTATTTAAAAGAATGTGAAAAATGTGTGGCATCTCAGAGCATTTATAAAACATGCTGAGAAGATATAGAGACGGTGTAAGTAGAAAAACTAATAGGGATAGGAAGTAAGATTTAACGTGGAATGCAGCCGTGTGATGTGGGGTAGACATTTTCTGCGGTAGAGCTGCCACTTGTGTTCCGACACTGTGGATTCTTGAGGCTTGTGATACAGAAAATGCCTCTCACAGCAAATACGGATGAATAAGGGAAGAAAAACAAGGGAAAAAAAGAGGTGGGGAAAAGCATTGATGAAGGGAAGAGAAGATGCAGGTGCAGGTATCACCAAAAAGGGCAGAGCCACATATAAGTCCACTATTCCCCTTTGCCTATTTAAATCCAGAAAGCCTGGATTTAGGTTCAAATCCAGGCTTTCTGAAAACTGAACACATTTTTAGAAAATTGTTAATAAAACGTCTAGCTATCCGGATATATTTTCGCGATTGTTTTAGTCCTCATTATTTCCATTATTTTTAAGAAAAGCAGCTTGTTTAGTTGTTTAATACTTGCTTTAACCTTAAAAGACTGGCCAGAGTAAAAATAAATCAAACAAAGAAAGACATTATAAAAAGGTAATAACTCCAAAATGGCAGAATCAGAAACTAAACACCAAGTAAATAAAACTTAATTTAACTAGATTTATTTTAGTAGAGTGTTAGCCTTGCGGTGAGTTCAATTATTATTATTAATATTAAAAGTATATGTGTTTTTTTTTTTAAAGGCTGTCAACAAAAAGGTCCTGAACTTCTTTAAGAAGACAGGATTTTCCTCACATAAGGGTCTTAAAATAGTACTAAAACTCATTTGCACAAAAGCATATATCTACATATTTTTTGTGTTGCTGCTATTATTTGACAATGAACAATGCAAAAATGGCTCTGAACTGTTTAAGTTATTTAACAGCAATAGATGTATATTTGCATTTTAACTTTTTACAAATGTAACAAAAAGTTATACGTTTTCTTCACTTCTTTTTTATAGTCTAAATATTACCAATATAACAAATTAACCATAAAACTGGGGTTTT
>NW_015151079.1:325027-351336 GCF_000732505.1 Cyprinodon variegatus | reverse complement strand
TATTATTATTATTATTATTATTATTATTTACATCATATCTTTTCCTGCAGAAACAAAGTTTTCCGACTGAAGCCAAGCCTTGATGCACATGTGACCCTTATTAAGGATCTCGCTAAGAGCATTCAGGTACATGTCTACTTTTAAATTTACATGAAAATTCTCTCAATATTTTGTTTACATTTTTTTCTCAAATGTAACTAAATATATCTGTATGAACTCTGTCATCATCCATTTAAAACCTGATATTCAAAAGTTTTATTATTATTATTAGAGAACTGTATCTGAACATTTTATTTCCTAAACGTGGACTTTGCTGCCACCTGCAGGTTGACTTCTGGAGCCCTGACAGTGAGGATTTGGTGACCATCGACATTAATGTGGATATCCATGTCCCAGCCAGATACCTCGATATGGTGTACACCATTTTGGAGCAGAGCGGCATTGAATATGAGTAAGAATATGAGTAAATAACTAATATTTACCAAATTGAAAATTTCTGCAGACATAATTTAAAGATGAAAGGATTATAACTCATCTGGATCACCATTCAGGATCTTCATTGAAGATGTTCAGTCTGCTATCAATCGCCAGGCTAACAGCGGTGCCTCTCCTAGAGCTCACAGCTACACCAAGTACAACACCTGGAGCGAAGTACGGAGAAAAAACAACCTCAATCATGACAATAAAACACATTCTGGAGTCATTTAATGTATGTATGTTATACGTTAATGTATTTATCGTTCAGATTGAGTCATGGATCAGCTCCATTGCCTCCTCCAACCCTTCCTTGATCAGTAAGCAGGTCATTGGACAAACATATGAGGGACGTTCAATGCATCTCCTGAAGGTAAGAGAGTCTCACCAAGTACTTGTAAATGAGACCAAACTATTCATGAATTTAATGCATTGTTCAATCACCTTACTGAAACAAACAAACACAGCTTGGAAAGTCATCCGGCTCAGCCAAACCCGCCGTTTTCATTGACTGTGGCATCCATGCTAGAGAGTGGATCTCTCCTGCTTTCTGCCAGTGGTATGTGAAGGAGGTAATTAAAAAACTGAAATGTGTGCTAAAATGCATTCCGTTTAGGAGCATTTTCTGATTAAACTTACCCCTATCCTCTGCACATATTATTCAGGCTCTGGAAAAATATGGCAGTGATTCTGAAATGACCAACCTGCTCAACACCATGGATGTCTATGTTCTGCCCGTCTTCAACGTTGATGGCTACGTGTACTCTCACACAACCGTAGGTTACAACCTATTTGACCTCAAGTTCACATAAACTAAACCTAATGGTATTATTGAAATGTACTTTTATCCTATTGTGAACAACAGGACAGGATGTGGAGAAAGACTCGCTCTAGGTTATCCGGAACATCTTGCAGGGGAACAGATCCCAACAGGAACTTTGATGCTGGCTGGTGCAGTAAGTGCTAAAACTGAGTTGTATCTTAGACGGAAAATTGAAAATCACTAAGCTCACAAATATTTGAGAAGAAGATAAACTTGTCACATAACTTTTTTTTGTTGTTGTTGTTTTATATTATTCTGATCTAATATATAGAAGCTGAGATAATTAAAAGCCTTCAAGCAAAGACAAATTCAAACATTGTTTAAAAGTAAAATAAGACAAAGTAGAGGGGAATAACAAACGAATAAAGAAAAAAATACATAATTTTGTACAGTCTAACATTAAATCAGTCTAAACCTTTCCTGTTAAAGATCTGTTAGGATTACCAAAATTATTTTATATAGTAAATAGCAGTTCAGTAGTATGTCCCACCACCTTCTTCAAATGCAGAAGTTTACATACACAGCAGAAACAAAGGCTGAAGTTGATCTCATTACATCAACTAGGAGGTTAGAGTTTGGGCACAAATGGATCTTCCAAATGGAGAATCAAACTAAATTAGTAGAAAATGGTTTAAGTGCAGAAAAGTCAAGAAATGGAGAGGTGAATAAGCATATACATAAATAAGTGCTAATCTCATCTCAGTGAAAAGGCATTAGCTTGAAACGTGTGAGTCAACAAGCAATCCAGCTCTTCCTGGAGGAATAAGACAAAATTACAGCAAACCAGTTGGAGAAGCAGGTACAATAAACTTTTACTAAATAGAAAGTGTTAAATCTGGGGAACGTTTAGGATTATTTCTCTGATAATTCTTGTGTTCTGGCATGGAGCAACTGGAAGAAAAAAAAGCAATCATACTAGACCTTAAAACGAAAAAAGATTAATCTGACCTTTTTTGCCAAAAGCTTAAAATGAAGATTGCTTTTTGAAGTTTGCACGTCTTTGTACAGTGTATGGAAACATCTGGTTGAAACTGTACTTATACACGCAAAAAGAGACAAACAAAAATAAAAACAAGTGTAACAAAAAACACTCTATCACTTTATAACTAATGGCTTTTCCCCCTTTTTTCTTAGCCATTGGAGCTTCCAGCAACCCCTGCAGTGAAACCTTCTGTGGAAAAACTCCTGAGTCCGAGATTGAAGCAAAGAACGTTGCTGACTTTATCCGCAGCAATAAGTCCACCATCAAAGCCTACATCACTGTGCACTCATACTCTCAACTGCTTCTCTTCCCATACTCCTACAGCTATGGTCTGGCTGCAGACCACAGCGAGCTGGTGAGTCCATGGAGATTTACAGTCTAACCTCTGAATCATGATGTTTACAGTACATATATAATCCAGGGTAAATGGATTTTTTATAACTAACACAAACCATGAGACACCAGCGAATCACTCTTTCAAGAGGGAGCAAAATCTAAGTGGATAAAAACTTCTTGTAAAGTTTCCAAATGTGTTTCCAAAAGCCAAAGTATGAACTCAACCAGCCACATCACTGTGTGACTCTTATCTACAGGCCACATTTAGCTGCTGTAAAACATTTACTCCCCACTTGCATGCCTCATTCTCATGGCTCTTTCACCTCTCCCTGGGGCATCCTGAGACTGCACAGTAAGCAATCACACCCCTACTCTCCAGCGCTCACAAGACTGAACCTCTCTGCCACGGCTCTGCCCCCTCTGTTGCTCACTTGTGATTCGGCCTCTTTACAAACATTTTCCCAAACAAAAGAGCTCCAGGGATCCACCATAACTCACATGTCCCCTTGGAAATATAATTTCCTGCTCATGCCTCTTAGGGGGTTTCATTTCCTTTTAGCAACTTGCTTAAGCTTTTTTTTTGTTTGTCCTTTTTATATGTTATTGCAAAAAAAAGAAAAAAAAACGCTTCGGGTGAACATGTGAAAAAAGTATATATATATATATATATATATATATATATATATATATATATATATATATATATATATATTTATACAACAGAGAGGTAAAATTGGATATCTTATAGGGCTGTTCGGATCTTGTTCAGGGCAAATTGAATATTAGACCAAATGTTAGATGTAGCTTATAGTGGCTAACTTCAGCAAAATGAAAGAATTTCATATGATAAGAAATGAATGGCCAGATGCAAAGCAGCCACACCAGTTGATTCATCAAGCTATAAACTAATAAAAGTTTAATTTTATGTTCTTTTAAAGCAAATTATTACTAATATATGTCTATTATTTCTTACCTCTCACTGAAAAAAAAAACTAACAAGATATGCAAGATATTGGGGGATTTCTTACATTGACAGCAATTCCAAATAATTTAATCACTATAGCGCTGCTGCACTCCCTGCATGCATTAGAGTACCTAATGCCCCGGGGCACCAAAGAATCAGGCTATTAAACCATCACAGATATTTATAATAGAAATGTAAAAAGCTTGTCATTAGATAAACAATTCTGTCCAGTAGCGTTCTCATCGCAGGGGCAGAGCTGGAAATTTGCAACAGTTAATTATTCACATCAATATAATAACATTCAAGATGACAAACAGAATCCATGCTCTTTTTCAGAATTAGGTTTTTTCTATTATATGGCTCTGCTGTCTTCTAGGGCTCCTCTATGTACTTTGAGATGAAAAGCAACAAACGCAAATGTTTAATTTAGCCAGCATAGATGTATACAAATTATTCTAAATTTCTCAGCAAAAGCTTTATTAAAATTTGGTCTGTCTTCTGTGATTTTGGAAAACATGGATTCTGTCATTTTCCTATTGATACTGTAAGAATTGAGTAGATTGACCCCAAACTAATTTTGGTGCCTATCAGTTTTCTGACCAGCCCTTGAAGCACAAATTACATTTAAAACTGAATTAATTAAAAACTTATTTTCTCCAAACATCAATGTTAAAGTCTAATTTATATTATTACAGACTTTCAGTTCTACAAATTTTAAGACTGTTTAGTTTGGGTAAGCTGGGGGAAGCCCAAGGCGCTCCCAGGCCAGCATAGATCTAGTCCCTCCAAGGTGTCATGGGTCGTCCCCTGGGCCTCGTCTCGGTGGGATGTTGCCATGAACACCTACCAAGGGAGGCATCCGGGGGCATCCGAAAAAGATGTCCGAGCAGGTTGACTCCTTTTTATGCAGAGGAGAAGCAGCTTTTCAAGCAAAGCCTCTCCTGACAGACTGGGCTTCTCACCCTATCTCTAAGGGTGAGCCCAGCCACCCTGCGGGGAAAACTCATTTCAGTTGCTTGTAACCATGATCTTGTTCTTATGATCAACATTTCATGATCATATGTGAGGGTATGAATGTAGAACAACTGGTGAATCGCGGACTTTGCTTTCTGTCTAAGCTCCCTATTCACAACAAAAGACAGGGCCAAGGTCCACATTATACTGAGCAATTCATCTATCGATTTGCTGCTCCATCCTCACATCATTCGTGAACAAGACCCCACTTGAACTTTACTACCTGAAGCAGAAACTCTCCTCCAACTGGATGTGGGGGAGAAACTTTTTCCATTGGAGAACCATGGCCTCGGACTTATAGGGGGTTATTTGGCAGCACACACCATACATCATCAAAAAAACCAGACAAAATCTGCTGGTCCCCAAACCAAAGCCCCTGCAGCTCGAGGCTGTGCCTAGAAACCCTGCTTTTGAAAATGGATTTTCATACTACTAATTGATTGACAGACTTATACTTGCAACTGAGGTTGGTTTTGGGTTGCAGTAGTGGGGGTGTGAGGGGAGGAGCGGGGTTAGCTGGGTTGCTGTGAGTACCGCATATTTTCCTGTCAAGTGTTTTTTTTTTTATTATTATTATTATGACCACAACCTTTGAACGATTTATAAATGAGACCCCAGGGCTCTGCCTATTCCAAGACATTCTTGCTCTTTTTTTAATCATTCCTTTATAGATTGAACTGGCATATTTTGGGTCCCTCTAATGTTGCAAGGTCCAATTCTGCTTTAGCTTTATGTTTTCCATAAATGGTGTAACATTTTCCTTCCCTATTCACTGATAAATTGTATCTTTTCTGGTGGATTTAATGATGGTGAACTGGCTAGGTCCTTCTGCAGCAAAGCATCAGCAAACAATAACTCTTCCATGTCAATGCATTACTGTTAGATACAGTATGTGCTTTTCTGGGACATTGCAACTCGATTATGTTAAACGTGACCTACATTCAGGTTTTCAAATGTTTAAGAGTTAGACTCATCAATACAATGAGTATCGTCCCACATTGCAAAAACTGGTCAAAAAATTAGTACGAATTTCAATTGATTTGAGCTGATAAGCAAAAGTATCTGTCAATTGAATGAGTATTTAGACTCATGAAATAGACAATTATATATAGGCAAGACGGACTGTGGGATTGCTCAAAAATGTTTATTCAAAACCAGAGGGTCAGAGTATCAGCAGCTAGGGAGTCTGAGGCAGGAAACTGGAGAGAGGAAAACACAGGTTAGTGACCACAAATCTAACATAGGGAGATTATGAACATGAGTCACTAACCTGGCTAACGCGGTCAGCCCATAGCCAGAGAACAAGGTAGGATCCAGCAGGTGGGCTGCCAACAAGATGTGGCAGGAGCCGCCCAGAGTGTCCAAGATGCTGAAGGCAGGCTCAGAGATCCTGGAATCCGAAGCCAGGTCAAGCAAACAGATCAGAACAAGAACAGGCATTCTCAGAGATCCAGGAGTTCAAAGACAGTTCAGGCAAACCATTCAGACGGGATCCGGCAGGCTCAGAAGTTGAGGGGCAGAATAGGTCAGACTAAGGTAATCAGAAACACTCAGGTATGCTAAAAACAACTCACCACTGGCTAGACAGAAAAAGAATAATCTGGCTCTCATGACTGGATGCAAGCACCTTAAATAGAGGCAGGAGCAGGTGCATCAGATAAGAGGTCATAAGAAATAGAGTTAGACAGGTGAGAGAAATTAGTATTTAAGCCAGTCTTCAGTGCCAAGATCATGACAGAAAATGGAGGAAAAAAACTACTTTAAGTCCTTTACCATGTCTGTATTCTCCATGGGAAACCTAAGTCTGTTTTCTGGTGTGTTCTTCTTAAAGCACTCCCCAGACAGGTGATCTTGAACAGTCTCTCTATAATTTTTAAAGCCTGCCATTTAAAATCAACAGAAGTGGGAGCCTGCTGTCTGTGCTGTTGTGAACTTGCTAGGACAGCCAGACATTGGTATGTCTGTAGTTGTTTTGGATAGTTGAATGGAATTAAAATTATTTTGTCTCCTACTGGAATCAAAAGCTGCTTTTGAGCTTACCATGGTGTTTATTCTCATCTTAACAATAAGCCTGAAAAATATTTAAGGTTTAAACAGATCACACCTCCTTTTTTTACTCTTCTAACAATTTTGCTTTGTGTGACCAAATCCTATAACAGATTCTTAATTGCTTTCTGCATTATAGATGAGCGTTGCTAAAGGAGCCAGTTCTGCTCTGACTAGTCTTTATGGCACCCGCTACACCTATGGACCAGGTGCTTCAACTATATGTGAGTACAGCCAAACTAATACATTTGTACTGATCTTTGAAATACTATGGTTGACGAAAGACAGTTAAATTCTTTTAAACTCTGCATAATACTGTGGTCTTAAGAATGAGTGTCAGCTAAGAAGGTGGACTTTCTAAGAAAAAAGCAATGAACATCATCTCTATCGGTCAGCATATGGTGCACTGAGTAACTCCCTCACTCTTTATTTGGACTTAGACCCCGCTGCAGGAGGCTCCGACGACTGGGCCTACGACCTGGGAGTAAAATATTCCTACACCTTTGAATTGCGCGACACTGGTTATTATGGTTTCCTGCTGCCTGAGTCTCAAATCAAGCCAACTTGTGAGGAGACCATGCTGGCTGTGAATTACATCACCTCCTACGTCCTGAAGAACCTCTATTAAAAAGTGTAGCAGCGAAGACTCCTGCCAACACAGCTCCATCTCAGCTGACCCCCACTACACCCCCACCCTCAGCCCTCACAACCACAAGCCATGTTTTCACACAGTGTTTGACAAAATGTCAGGATGAGTGGAACCAATAAAGTCAATGATCCATCCAAGCTTGTTGATTCAGTTAATAAGGGATTTAGTATGTCAGCAAAGCCTTCCACTATTCCACTGTTGAAATATATGAATTACAGAAATACCCAATAAATTGTATTGTGTGAAAACGTGGACAATGGGGAATGGAGAAGAAATTATTTTGAAGAGTTCTCATTCAATAAACAATAAATAAAAAACACCAAGACATAATACAATACTTCGCAAACTTGACCAATCAGGGTAAAATAAAGTGCTGTGTGCAGTAGAGCCTATAGGGTTTTAGTCTATTAATCATAAGAATGCGGCAAACAAATATTCTGCATAGAAAAATTATCCAGTTTTATCTATAGAAATAATAACTTTCCATTGTCCAAAATTATATAGATATTGTATGAGCAGACATTTATTTAAATACAGAACCTCCTGTTACTTTGGAAAAGAATGGCATATAATATGTGCAGTGTGCAAACCGTTTATATTATTATTATTTTAGGACTAAAGTTGGGATTCTTGCATTCTCAACCAATTAAACAATACCTTAGAATCTATTCAGCACATCATCAGGGTATTCCTGGAGGTAGTTGAGGAAATTGTGCATTAAAAGTCTGATCATCAACAAACTCTGAGCTCTATAAAAGAGTAAGCTAGTATAAACCTAGGTCAGCTATGACTTTCCTCCATTTTTTTCATAATTACAAGATCTTATATTATAATTCTGAGATCCTGCTCTCACAATAACATCTTTCCTATAGATATTTTCTTGCAATCGTGACATCATGTCTTGTAACTCTGGCATATTTTCTTGTAATTAAGAAATTTGATGTTGTAATTGTTTCATCATGTCTCATATTATTTCTTCTCCAATATTTACAAATCATGTTTCTGTATGACATATTTCTTTGTGATTATGAATATATGTTAAACACATATACAGCACACACACACACACATATACACACACATATATATATATATATATATATATATATATATATATATATATATATATATATATATATATAAACAGTGGATTTGTAATTAGTTCTATAGTGCTAAGAGTTAATAATCTATCAATAAAATCCTTGCAACAACAATGAAAATCTTGTTGTATAATGCTGTGTCCATTCAGTTAATTTAAAAGTCAAAAATAAGCAGTAGTATTCACATTGATGAACATAAGTACTGATGTCAGATTGAACACTGTGACTGAAGTAAACATTTATATGAGAGGTAGCTACAGCAGCACCAACCAGGCAATAAACTTTTTGTCTCACTCCTATCAGGAAATCAGTTCAGTAATATTGCATCACAAACAAATAGACTTAACAACAGTTTCTTTTCCAGAGCTGCAAAGGGAAAAGACACCAAATATCCCTCTTACGAGGTTCCATTTGGGCCAAAAATGCGTTCTTGTGTGTTTTGCATACAGGTCATAAAAAGCCTACAAGGTTTGAAAATTAAGCTACATTAAAGAAACAATCAGTCCAGGTACCCGTAGAGAACCATTGCTTAAAACCAAGGATTACTTAAATTTAGTCATTTTTCTTTGGGAATAATAAAGTATATTTGAACTTAACGGAATTTGGCTGTAAAAGGTGGAACAAAATCAAGTCATAACAAAGTTGCAAAAGCATAATTTGTAAAAAAAAAAAAAAAAAAAATATATATATATATATATATATATATATTCATTCTGAAACAGTATCAGTGAATCAAATAAAAAAAATTACCCCGCAGAGTGAGTGACATCAGCCAGTGAAACAGCCACTATTCCGAAAAATAACAGGTGCTTCATGTTGACAGCAAAGCTAGCCATCCCGAACAACACTTATATCCATTAGTCCTTCCTCTATGTAATCATCCTAATCTAACATGGATCCTTATCATAGATTTTCCCAGAAACCCATACTCTGTGCACCTTTTTTTTTCAATTCCCGGTCAATGATTAATATGTTATTGGAAACTCTAACCAATATCACCTGATTTTTACTTGAAAATGAAACAATATCTTGAATCCGTGTTTATTTTAGGTGCACTGGAAAATACTGAATAATTTATCGTTCTTTCCAGGAAACATCACTTAGCAGGAAGCAATTATTTAAGATTGTACTAAATCATCAGTTTAATTATAATTGCAGGATTTATCTATACCACATAAGACACTGTCAAATGTTATCTTAGTCAAACATCCAATGAATAAAATTACACAAAAATTGCAAAAGGTCTTGTTTTGTACAGCTGCTGTCAGAGCATACTGTGATGCATCACAGCTCCTCGACACTATTGTAACCCGTTGCCTCAGGCACCAAGCAACTTATTAGTGAAGTCTTGAAATGTAACATTGCTACACTCTACAATAAAAGTTTTGTAAAAGTATTTGGTTGTCTCTACTGATGTCAGTTAATGAAAGACCACTTAAAGGGGTCATGCAATGCAAAAATGTTTACATTGTCATAGATGAATAACGATAGTTCAGTGGGTGAAATGGACATACGAAGAAGTTCTAAGCCCATCGACACCTCCTTTCTCTGCAATGAAGTGTCGACTGATGGCCGCTGACTGGACCGGACCTAAGCAGATAGCCATTAGCCGCCCGTCCTCAGCCGGAGGAGGGGGGCTGGGAGCCAATAAGGCAGGCGGGGGAAGCACGGAGCCACCGGTGTCCAGGCTACTGTCACCGGGTCGGGTTCCGTCGCTCCGTCCCCTGCTGGCTCCCTGCCCCCGTCCACCGGGGCTCCCGGACCAGCCCCTGAGCTGATGGTTTGGTTTGAATGCTGGGTGTGTTTTGACTATGTGCTGATGTAGTCGTCCAAAATCCCGGGCGATTTTAAAAATTCCTCCCGGACAATTTTTTAGATATAAAAAGTAGGACATGTCTGTTAAAAGGAGGACGTCTGGTCGCCCTACCATATCAACACATTTCAGTGCGTGAGTACTTGTTGCGATGCTTCGTCTTTGCTCAGTAGCTTTGCTCGTTGTAAACCAACCAATCACAAAATATAGCTCATCTAAATATTCATGAGTATACCATAAAAAGAAGAAAACCTTTTTCAGCCCAGCCAATGTTACACACCCTATTGAGAGACCTTAAGGATCAGCACCAAATACCCTATATAATTATTCTATGACCCCTTTAAGGTAACAGTATCATTGAGTCTTAATATTGCTTTAAAAAAAGAAGCTTATTGTCACAGAACAATTTTGTTTTTTCAGCTAAATTTAGCTGTCATGGAGATGAGCTCAGGAGTATCTCTAAAGGTGCCGATTATTACAGTACATATCAATTAGACCAGCGGTCACCAACATGGTGCCTGCGAGTTCCCCATGAGGGCCTAATGGGGTGCTCACACCCTCTCCTAAAAACAGCACAACTCACCAGTGGGCAAAGATTTAATTTTTTTTTTTTATTCTGTCGCACATCTTTTTTAAAGAATTTATAAAATATGCCATCCTTTTAATCATACAGAGTATTTAAGCATTTATACAGGTTTCAAAATGACAATATCATTAAAGAAAATTAGGAATTAAAAGAGACAATAAGAAGAATGTTTATAATGTCTGAAGTTAAGATGAACGCTCCTTTCTTCTTTCCTTCCCTCCCTCCAAATAAAAAAATATGTTCATTAAGTATGAAGTACAGGTGAATACTGATCCCTGCAATTCATAGGCCAGTATTGGTAGCCCTTCCTATGACTCAGTACCCATGAAGTTGCCATCGGCCTTAAAAAGGTTGGTAACCCCTGATTTAGACTTTTCCAGTATTTACAAGTTACCGGTATTAGTATTTTACTGGTAACTTACTGAGTCAGGGTTCTGTGTAAATATAGTCAGAACTGGTGGGTACTGAGAACTCACTCAAAAGAGGCAGCAGCTGGTTCGGCTCTGCACTTGAGGTAAGAAAGGACAACAAATAGTCCTTTAAGCGCTACATTAAAATGGCTTTGTATGAGTCACCTAAAAAACTCTTAAGGCTATTCCTTATTTTATCCTCTGTTAACATCATGTTTCATTCTGACTGGAAAAAGCTTTGTCTCAGCCATTGTTAATTTTTTTAGCTTTTTTTTTATTTAGTCTTAGTCACAATGACAAAAATCTATTTTAGTCTTAGTCATATTTAGTCATTGCCTTCCCAGTTTAGTTTTTTTCTTAGTCTAAATGAGGAAAATCAATTTTAGTCTTAGTCAAATTTTAGTCATTTTAGTCAACACTGTAAATAATAGAACTTCTCCACGCACTGCTTTTTTAACATATATATCACACTGTACAGGATAAAAATTCTTCACACACAGCTTCTCTTTTTCTCTAATTTATTTATATAACACTGTGCAGAATAGAACTTCACACACTGATTCTCTTTTTCTCTATTTTATTTATATAACACTGTGCAGAATAGAACTTCACACACTGATTCTGTTTTTAACATATATCACACTGAACACATTGAACCTTTTGTCGGCTTGTTTCATCATATCCACAAAGTCTTCATCCTCAATAGTCCTTGCAGGCAGGCTTTTGCTCAGGAACCCAGAGTGGAGGCTGTGGGGATCGAACCGGGTATTTGCAACCTTCTCAGAGCACAAGAACACTCACGATCGAACACACCCTATATCACACATAAACATTGTAATCACATTAGATTGAGACTTCATTATAGTTAAGGGAATCTTGAGTGGTCTTTAAAAAACTAACATTAGTCAAACCTACCCTAATGCTGTTTGGATGCTGCTTTCTTTGACAGTGTACACTTTTCCACAGCATTATTTTAAGCCTCAACACACATTAATATGTTGTGTTTTTTCTAACGTTACTGGTTACAATACTGACCAAGATCTATGATGCACTCCTGTGTGTTTCGTCAGTGGCTATTTAAAAATAGAGATCTTCGGTATCTGGTCCAGTGTAAATTTATTAATGGGATGTTTAACTAAGACAACACAGGATTCTGCTTTATGTGGTAAAGAGAAGTCACGCTTTTTTTGATAAACTGCTCATGTAGGTATTTAAATATTTTTACATTTTTTATTTTATTTTTATTTTAATCAGTGGGCTGATTTTGTATTTATTCAGAGATAAAGTAATATATATATATATTTTTATCATTTATGTCTCCTACAAAGAAACATAACTTATTATCCAGTACATTTCTTTAATAAGCATGGCTTTAATAGTTTGTTTATATTTAAAGTAATAATCAAGAGACCTTTGTCAGTTTCGATAAACATATATTAAAAATTGACTATCAGAAAAAAGCACAACAGCTGTATGTAGTTGGTGAGGGAAGATGTATGATTGGGATACAAGTTAGATTAGATTGGTTAATATGCAAAGGCCTGATGGATATATGTACCGCTTGAGATATCTAGTTTTACTGCCAACTTGAACTTCATGTTGATTTTTTGATTGGTGGCTGTTGCTCTCTCTGATTTCACTCACTTCAAAGGGCACTTTTTTATTTTATCTTTGATAATGAGAATCAAATAATGCTGTTTTGCCAAGTAGTGCTTTACACATATGCAGAATATATTTTGGTGAATAGGTTAATAAATATGTTAATAGAAAAAGAAAAGTTGTACTGGAAGAAAACCATTGCAATTTTTTTTTTAATTTTAAAAAGTGTTTCTTTTACTGTTGTTTTTATGTTTTTTTTTAAGTAAAGCCTATTTTCACCACTTGAACTAAACATTTTCTATTTAGAAATGTTTATAAATATTTAGATATAAAAATATAGATATATATGTAAATCTAAACTTTTTTAGGTATTATCAGTGTCATGGGCAGTGACCATCTAGAGCAGAGGTCATGGACTAGCGGACCACCTGCTGGCTAATCCCAACCCAAGCTGATTTCAAAAATCTTTAGATTACCGCCTGTTGTCCGTGGACGGTGTCTAACTTCACCTGTTAACATGTTAAAGCCATCCAGAGCATCCGGGACCAGGCTACAAGTGATACAAATTAGCCAATGAGCTGTCAGTCTGGGTTGCTGCTGCTTGCCACCTTTAGACACAGGAGGCAAACCTGTGGCATGCTGGGCGATGGGAAAGAAGGAGAAGACGATGAGAAGAAGGAAGCAGATAAAGGCTCTGATCGTCTGCCTGTTCTCCGACCTCCAGGACTTCAACATCTGGGACACTCTGGGGCAGAGTCTGCGGTGTCCTGGCCAACCTTGTCCTCTGGACACGTACTGAACTTTAAGAACAGGTTAGTTACTCAAACATTCATAATCATCCTCTTCCACAATGACGTGGTCACTACGTGTTATCATCCTGCAGAGGTTTCTTTCCTAAGACGCCCTTGCCGCAGATCTTTCTCTCTTAATAAATGCTTTTTTGAGATATCAAACTGTCTGCTTTGAAATCTGAGTCCTCTGTTCTGAGCTTTGACATTATTTAAAGGTTTAAATACAGTGGGGAAACTCTCTCCCACAGCATATTTCTATTTACTTTTTTGCTACTGATACAATAGAACAATAAATAATACAAAATACATTGAGCAGTTTTTATGTATTTAACAGCATAACAAGTTTATATGCAGTTGATTTTTTTTATTATAGCAACTCTTTAAGAATATAATGTAAATTAAAGTTTTAATTTCCTTAATCAAAATGATACAAACTATAGTGTGAGATGTTTTCATATCTTTCTTACAACTGAAGCCAAAGCTTGATGACCATGTGACCCATTAAAGATCTGGCTAAGAGTACTTAGGGTATGTCTGCCTTCACACACAGATGCTAAACACTCCTTTTTTGTTGCAATAAATGTTTTACTTTGTTTGTAGTTGATAAAGAAAAAATAAAACATGACCAATGTTTTTCAAAGAATATTCCAAATTTATTTGAATTGCTCATCATTTTTAATGTGTAAATCCTAAATTTAACAGCACACATTTGGATGAACTCTGGCATCATCTTTTAACAACTCAATATTGAAAGTTTTATCCCAGGATTCTATCTGAACCCCTTAATTCATAAACAAAGACTTTGCTGCCATCTGCAGGTTGAATTCTGGAGCCCTAACAGGGAGGATCTAGAGACCATTGACATTAATGTCAACATCCATGTCCCTGCTTGATATAGTGCACACCTGGGGTCACCAACACAGTAACAGCAGGCACCAAGGGGCCCTCAAGGATTACATGGGGTGCCCTCAGCAACTTTTAAAAACAGAACAACTAACCAATGGACTGGTTTTGACATTTTATTTTTTTTGTGTTGCTCTCTTTTCTTAATAATTTATAGAGCATTTCATCATAGAAATTATATGGAACACTTAAGTCTTTATAGAGATTTGAATTATTATTTTTTAAAGAAAATTATAAATAAATAAAAAAAAAAAAAATATGATTATTATGTAGAAGTTTAAGTGAATGGTGACTCCTCCAGGTCAAAGTCAATATTGGTAGCCCTTTCTATGACTCTATGTACCCATGAAGTAGCCCTCGGCCTTGAAAAGGTTGACCCCATGTTGGAGCACAGCGGCATAAAACATGAGTAAGTAACTAAAATAGTATTTACCTAAGCTTTAATAATGTCATAATATTTTAGATTGATGCATGGACAAGCTCCCTTTCCTCCTCCAACCCTTTCTTGGTCAGTAAGTAGGTCATCAGAGAAACATGAGGAACATTCAATGACTCTCCTTTCTTTGTTTTTTATTGCATTATTTTGATCAAATGCATACACAGATGCTTAGACAATTAAATGCTTTTAAAATAAGATTTATCTTTTTTTTTTTTTTTTTCTGGAAAAGCTAAATCAAATCAACTAGGTGGAAGAGCAAAAAAATAAAGGAAGAAGAAACCATGATAGGAAAAATCAGAAATCTGATATTTACACATAATTGTATATGGACATATTTTTTTTAACAGTAGATCTGACTAAACTGACTAAAATTCAGAATAAGAGCAAGAATAAGAGCAACAAACTTTTTTTGACATTATAATTTTTTATTTTTCCCCTCATTTATCTCAGCCATTGGACATTCTAACAAGCCCTGCAGGGATAGCCTTTAGCAACACCAAGGTGTCGATCGAGGCGAAGAATGTTGCTGACCTTATCCACAAAAACAAGCCCTCCATCAAACCTACATCAGCATGCACTCATACACTCAGCTTCTGCCCTTCCCCTACTCCTACACCTTTCATCTGGCTGCAGACCATGGCAAGCGGTGAGTCTATGGAGACACTGTCTAAAACCGCAACATTTGTCTGTCTTGGACTTCCAGAATAAAAGGGTTCCAGAGATCCGGCAGTAGATCATGTGTCCTCTTGGAAATGTAATTTCCTGCTCATGTATGTTTCTGGGAGTTTCATTTCCTTTTAGCATCTCACTACAGCTTTTTGGGATTTTTTCTGTGTAATGCAAAAAACAAGGTTTTGTTTGAACAAGTGCAAAGAAAGTATAGATAAAGCCAGTGAACGTGGAGAGAACCGAACACTTTAAAGGGTAATTGCGGCTAGGATCTTGTTCCAGACAAATTGTTGGAGGTAACTTATGATGGCTACTTTCCAGAGGTAGGGACTGAAGTCACATGATTTTAGAGTTAACTTTAACAAATGCTCAGATGCATTTGGTTTGACTTGGACTTTTACACTAATAACTTGTGACTGTTTACCTAAAAAAAAGACTTTATGCTAACTCAAAATGTTAAGTTTGAAACACCTACTAAAAAGTGTGCAGTGTGTAGTTTCATCCATCTTGGATTAACAAATGCAGTCTTTCTTTATTTCTACCTCTTGTACGTACAGTATGTCTGCGACAGCTTCAGCACAGCCAATCAAATTAACCAGATTTTTAGAGTATGTAATTTTCAGCAACACCTAACAGTCAGATTGCAGCGATGTACTGTAGCTATCCCAGGCCACCTGTAGCCTCTCCTGGGCCCTCCGCATGGTTTTCCCAGCAGGTTTCTCCAATCTTTAATGGTGCTGCTAAAGCCGGGCATACACTGTCCAATTTGTTGCCCTTTTTAGGCCGATTCTCCAGTCATGCGAGAATTTTTTGATCAGGCCGAGTTTCAGCCTCCTCGGGCGTCGTGCATCATATATACAGGGGGTAAAGAGGGGCAATTAGCATCTCACAACCACCCACTGATCAGGAAACTTAAGGTCGGTAGAAAATCAAACATGTTTAAAAAATTAGTCGGCCGTTGTAAGAACGCATCAGAGCATCAGGCCGCACAGTGTGAGAACATGCATCGTGAGCTGTGACCTTTTAAACCCTGCAGTTTTGTCGTACAGTTTGAGCTGTAGCCTGCAACGATTGAACATATCAAACAGTGTATGCCCTGTTTAAGCCACTGATCTCTATTTATTAACTCAATAGCTTATAGGCCAAAAAATTAAAGCCACCTGCCGCCATCTTGGTACTCCATACTCTCACCGAGTCATGGCATAAAAGTACTGACGTGTGCATTTGGCTGCAAAAGCATGCAGTTTTATGGCTCCGGGAATATGCTTCACAGGTAATTTATAGAAACAACCAATGATCAGCATCTCTATAGATCAGCATATGCTGCACTGTGTAACTTCCTGGCTCTTTATTTGATCTTACACCCCACTGCAGGAGGCTCCGACGATTGGGCCTACGACCTCAGAGTAAAATATATCTACACCTTTGTGTTGGGTGACAATGGTCACTATGGGTTCCTGCTGCCCGAGTCTGAGATGAAGCCAATCTGTAAGGAGACCGAGCTGACTGTGAAGTATATCACCACCCACTTGCAAAAGACCTCTATTAAAAAGTGTAGCAGCCAGGACCCCTGCTAACACAGCCAGGACCCCTGCCAACGCTACTCCCACCACCCCTTACAACCTCTAACCAATCTTCTTCTGTGTTTCCATGGATACGGTCACCTCCAGCCATGTTTTCTCATTGTGTTTGACAGAATGTCAAGATAAGTGGAAACAATAAAATCAATGATCCATCCCAACATGCTGAATTAGTTTTTTTTTATTGGTGTCCTGAACTCATTGTTGAAAGATATGCAAAAGAGAAAAACCCAATTAAGTGCAGTGTGCATAATAAAGGCGGGTCAGCAAAAAAATCCTTTTTTAGATTCAAACCATAAAGCCATGTTACAATGGATTATGTTTGTCTGTTTTTCTTGCTTTTTTTTAAGATTTCAGTCCAGCAGCACAGTAAGGGCTCTCCTTGGCATCATCTCTGCTCTGCCAAGCATCTGCCTAAATGTGGACAAACTCTTTCAAGAGGCTGTGTTACATGAAATCCAAATGAACTGGAGTAATTCAACAAAAGATTAATGCGAAAATATTATAACGTTCCACTATGGCAACCAAGCACCAGGCAGTTTACCCTGTTTATTTGGGTCAGTATAAAAAACAGCTACTGACAGAAACAACCCTCCTTCCAAGACATCCCCCTCCCAGTTCAAACCTGCAACTACCCAAATTTAAAAAGACAGTAACTATTTAACACACTTTAGAATAACATCCATTACGATTAAAATTAAGAAATTAAAAGGTTGCATTGTCTATTGTTAAAGCATCAAAACAACCCTCACATACCTAAAGCTGTCCACTTGTTTAATAGCAGCTGTTGTACAATTGGTGCAGGGTAAAGGGAATGCAAGTAAGTCATATAACTGAAAGGTGAGTCATTGCACAAGGATATAAACTCATCTCTCCATTTTATGTCAATCCAATGGACCTTTTTTATGTAAAGCCCTCATTAAAAATGTTGTTGCTCCTCATCAGTATCAGGTTATTAAGTTGCAAAGAAATGTTCATCAATTTCCAACAGTCTCTGACAATAACTTTTTAAATTTTCGCCAATGTTTATTGGACTTATTCTAAAGGATAATTAGACATTGGAGGACCTCTTAATATCTGTTATTCATCAAAGAATAATTGGTGATCACTAAAGAGCAGAAGGGATCTTTGTAGTCTTTCAGTTTGCTGCGTATCTGATGGATCCAAAGAAGCCTTCAACTGAATCAACAATCCGAATGAAAATAATGTTGTGGTTTTGTTGTGAAGCTCCAAGTTATCAATAATGTCTTTAATTTTAAGAAGCATCATTCTTCACACACTTAGTGAGAGACAGCAGGCAAAAATCGTGGCAGATGCTGCTGCCGCACCACCAAAGGAGGTGCCAGACAGCCTGCCACGGATTTCTGTGACCTGCCACTGATTTTCATGACCTGCTACTGATTTCATGACCTGCCATGGCCATGAAGCGGGTGCTAGACAGCCTGTCTCTTTTGGCTATTTTGAATGACAGCCACGCTGCAGCAGATTGGTGCCAAAAATATTTTTTTTAGAGTTAAATTTCCCAGAGTACTTAGTATGGACAACAAAGAACAAACTGAAACCCTTCAGGCCATGCAGAATTTGGAGACAGATTACGATGACAGCTCTCCAGCTGAACTTTAAACCTTTCTTTTTGAAAATAAAAATTACTACGACAAGTTCTGCTCTGTCATTATTGATCTGCAAAATCTTAAGGTTTTTGCAAAATTCGAGTAACAATAATTAATCTTCTTGGCAGGTTTGTAAATAATAAAGTTGTCACAGCCATTGTAACTTCAAACACTTTCTGTGTCTACCATGGTATTTTCTAGCATGCTGTGGCTTCTTTGTGGCCAGGGAATTCTACTGAGTACCAGCGTGTTCTTAAGTATTTTATTTTCTTTAACAACTCACAGTAAGCTGCAGTGAGTCTTTGCCATCCTTCCAGCATGTCATATACATACATATATGACATGCTGCAGTATACAGTCACTATTTATTTTGTAAAACTTTTTATTAATTCAAAAACAATAATGACACCATCAATTGAAAGTACGTATTTACAAACAGTCAGTAGCTCATAACTGTCCTGACATCCCATTTGTCGATAATCAGCATTGCTTTCACAAAAACAGCAGCAGCCACCATGTGATGCTGAAAGCTTTTACAGTCAGTCTGGCATCTTGGTAGCATCCTGGCATCCTCTGGCATTATCGTGGCATCTTCATGGCACCCAACTGCCACTGACTACATAAGTGTGCCAATGTATTTTCACTAGATTTTTTTTCATATCACAACATTGGTTTTTCTTATCACCAGACAAACCACCCACAAAAACAGTTACCATTGTAAATCCATTTCCCTTCACGCTTAATCCCGGCTAGGGTCACGAGGGGTGCTGGTGCCTATCTCCGGCTGTCTACAGGTGCGAGGTGGGGTACACCCTGGACAGGTCGCCAGTCTATCGCAGGCCCACACAGAAACAGAAACAGGCCAAACAATCATTCACATACACACTCACACCTAAGGAGAACTTAGAGAAGTCAATTAACCTAACAGTCATGTTTTTGGACTGAGGGAGGAAGCTGGAGTACCCGGAGAGAACCCACACATGCAGAGGGAGAACATGCAAACTCCATGCAGAAAGACCCCAGACCAGGAATTGAACTCAGAACCTTGTTGCTGCTGGACAGCAGTATATCCACTGCGCCAATGAGCAGTAACAAACTCTTACCTTATAACTTTTTTTTTGTTTATACATTTTCATACATTATGTTAATCAAGCACATCATTCATTGAAAGTACATATAGAAGAGGCATAAATAACCCCAAAATCAAAGCATTTGCCCATAAACGGTAATGGAAGTGCGGCAGGTGGCCTGTCGGCTTAGTGAAGCCTTGTGGCAGGTACCAGGTGAAAGTTCTACAAGCTTTTATTAGAAATGATATAAATAAAATATAATTACTAGGAAGTTTTTATAGACTAACAGGCATCTATAACAAATCGTTTGCCCAAAACAGCAACAGCAGTGCGACAACACCCTTGGCACCTTTTTGGCAGTCGCATGCCAGTGAAAGTGTCTTCGGAAGTGCCACTATTCTCCAGCTGCCACTCGAACAAGTGCAACTATTAGAACTAGCTGTCACAGGAAGTGCCACTACCAGGTAGTGCTGCCACAAATTGAGCTCGGCCCCTGCAGCTGTGGACTACATGCCCAACTCCGCTGTTTCCTGAACTTCAGGCAGCTCCTTTGTTTCCCATTTTTTCATCATTCTATGAATAAATTAGTGCAGGATTGTCTGGTCTCAGTAACCATGATGACATTGGCCAGACACACCTGGACTAATCGGTTTGTACAATGATGAAAAAACATGAAACAAACGATCTAGCAAAATTCAGGAAATAGTGGAGGTGGACAAGTATCCCATGAGCCCAAGAGGTCCCAGCCACCCTAAGAACAGAATCAGCCTTCTAAAAACAGTTTGTTCAGCTTTTTTATGTCACTGGCTCTGATGCCGCTAATCCAATGCAGGCATCCCCAACCTCGGTCCTCATGGCCCGCTGTCCTGCAGGTTTTAGAGGTTTCCCTGCTTTAGCACAGCTGATTATAATGATTGCAGTAGACCAAAAGCCTGTTAATCAGCTTTCAATTAAAATCAGCTGTGCTGGAGCAAGGAAACCTCTAAAACCTGCAGGACAGCAGGTTTCGAGGACCGAGGTTGGGGATGCCTGCAATAGGGGACTGCTGATCTTACAGCAAAAGAAAAAGGATATCAACTTTCTCTAAAAGTAAAATGTGCTCTGTCCTTTCATGCACAGCACTGTTGTTTATTCAGTCCATTTCAGCTCCCCATCCTCAGCCTCTGGTCCACATTCTAAACACCCAATCATATTAGTATGTATTGTTATGAGGGGGTGGACACAAACCCACAAACCGTGGCGAGTTTGTTCGCTAAAATAAAAACAAAAAAGAAAAGGTTTCCCTACATAAAAATATCTATTTAAATACTATACAAATGTTCTCAACTAAAAACTGCTTTTGATTATATATTTTTGACCACCAGATGGCGAAAAGAATAATCATACTTTATAAATTACCTCCTAATATGGCATTAAATGCTAAAAACCTAATAGCTTTGGTAAACTAACGCAGAATAATTTCTATGAGTTACCTCAAAGGGAAAAAAATAAAAATTCAATGCCTCCTTTAAGGATATATATATATACATGTACATATATATATTTATCTTTATTTTAAGAGAAAAGGTGCATGCAGAGAGACATCAGGAGCACCTGGTATTTTTTTTTTTTTTTGCATGCATGTCTCTGGGATTGTATATATGTGGGAGCAGAGCAGGAGGGTGTGAAGGATCATACGTTGGGTGTGTGGAGACCCTGTCACGTGACCTGCCACTCTCCGTGGTATAAAATCACCTCAGCGTGTTTAGTCAGCCCTTCTCTCTGCACGCAGAGCAGCGGTGTTTGAGTGCGAGCTGCCACAGTAGCTCGGTTAATACGTCTCCTCTCAGCCATGGCAGGTATGTAAACTTTTTTTGCACTTTATCAACCAACCGCTGTTGTTAAACAGAGCTCACATTTCCTGAAAACTTTTAAGGACAACTTTTTCTTTTAAATTTGTGTAAATGTTACCTTACATTGCTTGTTAATTTTCAGATTAATTTGACACCTGGTTGTTTAATCTGAGATTGGGTTTTGCTTGAGTCCTAAGAGTTTTCACAGCAGACATGTTTGATTGCCTCCAGCTGATTTTAATGAGGGTGGAATTTTTTTTTTTTGTAGTTCTTTTGTGGTTTAAATATCTTAAACCCTTAATGAATATTAAACTTTTAAACCACTGACTGAATTACAAGGTGTATGCACAGATTTTTATCCACTTGTGTTGCATTCATGGACTTGTTACCTGCAATCAGAAGTTTTATAATTCATCCATACCCCCTGAAGTGACACAATCTGTTTAAATTGATCCTTTTCCATTTGCATTAACACTACAGCATCACAACCAATTGAAAAAGGGGGTGTGAGGCAAAATAAGGTGTGGTGCTGTGCTCTGGCTGAGGGAGAACTTTTCCAGGCATGCACAGTTAATGGGAACCATTGTTCTCAACTGACCCAGATTTAGATGCCTGTTCTTAAAAGTTTTATTTTTGCAGGGATACCTGCATTAGCACCATGAGATTAACCTACAGCTCATGTGGGAATCCTTTTGGATGATGTCCTTGCAAAACTATTCCAGTGATTAAATCATCCTAGCTTGTAAATTTATTTTAAAGGCAAATCCTTGTTTGAGGGCATGGTTTGGCAGGTAGTTTTTTTTTTTTTTTCCCCTTTCCTTTAGTGTAAAGCAGCAAAGTAGAGTTTGTGCAACTCTAATAAAATAAACCTTGTAATTTTACTTTGACACTTAATGAGTGTGGGTGGGGCCTTAGGGAAAGTTTGTGGGTAAAATGAAGAAATGCATTTGCCTCCAAATTGAACAGAAATGTGAATAAAACTTGTACAGTCGGATTCAGTTGGCAACACTTTTTAATCTTAAAAAAAAAGACAAATTATTAAAGCTTTTTCTCCTTTAGCATCTCTGATTTAGATTGCATTAAAAAGAATTTTCTGTTTTCTACAGATCAGGCTTTTGTGACTCTGGCTACAAACGACAACTATGCTCGAGGTGCTATGGTTTTGGGCAAGTCTCTTCGTAACCACAACACATCCAAGAAACTGGTGGTACTTGTTGGCCCACAGGTGTCTGCTCCTTGCCAGTAAGGAAAATAAAGTCCAGCTTTTTTGCCTGCTTTTATTCCTCTTGTTGCTCCTCTTGTCAGCTCTTGTTTACCACATGGATGGATAATTAATTACAA
Source organism: Cyprinodon variegatus (assembly GCF_000732505.1). Classification (NCBI taxonomy): domain Eukaryota; kingdom Metazoa; phylum Chordata; class Actinopteri; order Cyprinodontiformes; family Cyprinodontidae; genus Cyprinodon; species Cyprinodon variegatus. The sequence goes on along the minus strand of NW_015151079.1, from coordinate 328,305 downwards.
AGTTCTTTCATTAGGTCTGTGCTGAAGAACATCTTTGACGAGTTGAAGGTTGTGGATGTTTTGGACAGTGGTGACACAGCTCACTTGGCTATGATGAAGAGGCCTGATCTGGGTGTCACACTGACAAAGCTGCACTGCTGGACCCTCACGGATTACTCCAAATGTGTTTTCATGGATGCAGACACTCTGGTGAGCTTGAATGTTGTCTTTATCCCCAGAAGTTTTAACGAGCTGTGAAGGCTTGTGTAAACACATTTTGGCTTCATGCACTATGGTTCTGCATCCTAGGTGCTGTCTAACATAGATGAGCTCTTTGAAAGAGAGGAATTGTCAGCTGCCCCGGATCCTGGCTGGCCCGACTGCTTCAACTCTGGCGTGTTTGTTTTTCAGCCCTCTGTGGAAACGTATGGCAAACTACTTAAGTATTGCACAGAACATGGCAGCTTTGATGGTGAGAGATTTTATCTTTAGTTTTTAATATTGCTTTCTGCATTGTCCTTATACATGGTTTTTACAGGAGCTGTGCCAAAGAGCAGTCTCTCTTCAAAGTAGCATCTTAAAGGTTGTGAATTGTCATGTACTGTCCAGACAAGTGACCACCTCAGTCTAGATTTGATTTAAAATTAACTTAATTATGCAGTCTTTGAACCATTTTTAGAGCAGCATTCCTAGTCTCTCAACTCAAACGGGTTATAATGCCACCAATTTTTAAACTGAGGTTAGGTTTACTGGTGGATCGGCCTGCTTTTCATCATTTTGTTTAAGTAATATTGGCACTTTGGGTTCAACTTCATATGTAAAGTAAATTCTGGGTTGTATGATGTAAACATTGATTATTTTTAGCTTAGGGTCTTTATCATTCCCAGTTCCTGGGCATCAAGGGCCTCCTTTCAGACTTTCAAGCTCTGAGCTATTCTTGGAGCTCACTTGAGGTTGAGTAGAGGCTGCATCTGAGATGCCTTGTCTTGCAGACACGGGGTGGGTATAGTGTCCTCAACTCTTTATTTATTTTATCTTTTTTTTCTCCTTCTGACCAAGTTTCTGGGCCCAAGGCGAAGAAGGACCATTATAAATTGACCATAAATGTAAAGAATTTTATGGGGCCCCGCAGGAACTTGGTGCCCTAGGCACATGCCTAGTATTGCCTAATGGTAAATCTCCCCCCCCTGTATGGGGTAAGTGTTGGCCTTATGGTTAGAGCAGTGCACTTGTGCTCTGAGGAGGTTGCAAGTACAAGGTTTGAATCCCACTGCCTCCACCTTGGGTTCCTGAGCAAGACCCTTAACCCCACACTGCTCCCTGAGCGCTGCACAGTGGCTGCCTACTGCTCTCCAAAGGGTTGGTGGAAATGCAGAGGTAAATTTCATTGTGAGAAATGAAGTTCAATTTTATTTATCAATAGGTAATTAGCCACTCTCCACCACTTCTTGATCAGAAATAATAGTATGAAATTCAGTCTGCCCTCAAAAGGTGAGTGTCAGATTATCCTGTTGGTGAAGCAGAGTTAAAAGGATCTACAAGCTGATTTACCTCAACCTTATGCATCTGCAAAACAATGGAATTCCTCTTTACCTTTCCTTCTGGATAGAGTATGATGAGCACCATCTCTTGAAAGAGCTGATTCAGACATTGTTTTTGGACATGCAGTCACATCTCATCAGTGTGTCAGGCCATACAGTGCAAACACAAATATCCTGAGCTTTGAACTTTTAAACCTATGGTTTTGTCATATAAAATCTTTAAACGTTAAAGTATTCTGAGCTTAGTACATTTTTTATTTTATTTTTTTTCAAGGTGGGAAACCATTTGAGTGTTTAGGGATATTTGATCCTATTTTTATCCGTTTGGATAAAAATGGCAAGTAGTGCCCAGAATTTGGTAAACTTGACTTTTAAAAGCTGATGTACAGCGACTGGTTTGGACCTAGCTGAACATTGTATGTCAAGAATCCAATAAGCTTATGAGTTGTGGCGATGAAATGCAAACATCCAAGTTTTTGGTCTAGTCTGAAAGTGGTTACCTTTGTTAGTGAGGGGAAATGACCAGCTAGATTTCTTTTGTGATCCTATGAAAGATTAATCAGTCGCTGTCTTTAGAGGAACCAATTAGTCTCTTATGTAGGCCAGTTCTTTGAAGTGCTCACTCATTGCCGACAGTCTTCTGCCAAGTGGTTTAGACCTTGCAATCGTAACAATATAAAATGCCTCCTCCCATTCCACTCAAATCCCATAAGGTCCTTTTTATTAATGGAGTTGATATTTGGGTTTTCCAATCCGATGCCAGCATCCATGGCCAATGGCAGTCTTGAGTTGTGAAAGTTCCTGTCTGCTATGGCATGTGGTGAGTTTCCTGTAGCATTCCAAATGTAGTTTTTTTAAAATGTGCTGCCTTTCTGAACATCATGGATAACATGTGGGGGAACTAAATAAATGAGCAGTTGAACCCAGAGGCTAGATCTCTGCATCTGTGGTTCCATATTGGCTGCTGCCAAGACAAACTGGCAAGGTTAGAGGCACATTCTTTGAGCCCTGCTCATCCCCTCAAAATGAAGATTCTGTTCCATATTGAGGTTCGAAATCCCTAGACTGCAGGTCAAATAAGTTGTATAAACTGTAGGCTTTATAGTTTGTTCTGACAACTTTTAGGTGACTTGCTTCTGAAGGGGAAATCTAAATCTGCCTTAGAGGTCAGACTCATGAAATGTTAATTCACACTGCAGCTTGTCATCTGAGGTGGGGTAACATATCTGGGGAATGCAAAGATGGGTGTTGCACGGCTCTAGCATGAGAGGGGCTCTTTGGTTTTAAAGGATCTCTGCATGGAAGAGTAAATTAGCATCTGACTGGAGAGAGTTTACCAGGCGAACAAATGTACAAATATTTGTGTCCATGTAGATTATTTCAAGTTGACTGACTTTGAAAGGGGCTTAACATTGTTGGAGCTCTAGAAACTGGTTCATCTAAATTTAGTTTCACCCAAATCTACTTTTTGCCTTTCAGCTTGGTCTTTAATTATTTTTTTCCTGTTGCAAAGTTTGGGTCTGTCTAAATAATGCAAGTTGGTAAGGTAAAAATAAGCTAACGTAGAAGTGAATCAGCATTGGCCATAACTGAGAATGCAGGGAGCTTTCTTTATAGTTTATATAGCATAGGGACTTCTGACATTCCTATCAACAGTTGTCCACAATCCCTGAGTGACGCGACAAGTCGGCACAGTCCACCAAACTAAATGTAACAAAATGATTACTTGTCCAAATGTATGAAGTTTGGATTCCCCCC
>NW_015151079.1:314961-324289 GCF_000732505.1 Cyprinodon variegatus | reverse complement strand
TTTTTTTTTTTTTTTTTTTTTTTTTTTTTTTTTTTTTTTTTAAAAGCGCTTCCTTTTCCAGGTTGTTTAGGCTTAACCTTTAAGAATGTACGGTAATTGAAAATCTCTAAAGTAGGGCTGCAACTAACAATTATATTGCAAATCGATTAATCTGTCGCCCCTTTTTTTTTTTTTTTTCACTCAATCGGATAGCCAAAGGTGGCTGTGGTGTGTGGGTTTTTTTTTTTTTTTTTAAATCATGCATGACAAATTTAACCCTGTGGGTAAAACAAATTTGTCCTTTCAATCCATTTTTGTGGCACAGGGTGCACATAATGACCCTTAAGTCCTAAATATAGCTAAATTACTTGGGTGTGATCAGAAGGTTTTGTATACAAAAAGTTCCCATGAATCAGCTGCAACTCAATCCTCTGTCTGTTTTATTCATGCAGTTATTTTGAGGGTAATTTGGTTCAGTCTATAAAATGGGTTAAACTTATCAAAATGGTGTTGAAGACTGGTAACTTGTTTTAAAACAAAAGGTTTAGTCATCATGTAAACTTAAGATCTGAGGTTATGGAGTTAAAGAATGTGTGCAGAATTTAGTTTGGTGATTAAGGTACCCATCAAGTCTTTGTCATGTCTCTACAGGAGGAGACCAAGGGGTTTTGAATGGCTTCTTCAGTGACTGGGCGACAGCTGACATCTCAAAACATCTCCCTTTCATTTACAACCTCAGCAGCATAGCAATCTACACTTACCTTCCAGCATTTAAGCAGTAAGTGTGAATCTAGACCTTATGAGATCATGTGGGGAAAAATGAAAACCAGAAGTGGAGTGGGCAAGGCTGCTTTCATTTGTTTACAAGCTAAAACGATTGTTTCAGCTAAGCAGTCGGTCAATATGACTTCAAACTTATAAGAACCAAAGATGTAACTTGATCTTGTGATCACATGAACGTGTAGACTTCAGTTACTCACTCGTTACTGGGGAGATGAGTGGCAACATTCCAGACTGTGGGCTGCGTCACCCAGCAGGCCTCCCCTCTGGGTTTGATATCCACCCCTGAGCTTCCAGCAGCTGACGCTCACTCCTAAAATGGAGCAGATTATTTAAAGGCCTTTTTATATTTGCCTCCCTGACTACTCATTGTCCACCATCTTAAGCCCCCCCTCTTATTCTTGCAGCATCTGTATGTCGACACCTCTGGATATAGAAGCAAATGCCAACAAGGGTTTCAGTCTGGTATTTCCTTGTTCCAAATTAGGATTGGGGAAGTGGGTTGGTCTCTAATTGTTGATGATTGTCAACAATTGGGTTAATGAGTTTGAATTTGAGAGCTTTGGCTTACTAAAGTGCAGTTCGCAAGTTTTGTATTTGAAATTGATATTTCAGCTGTATTGTTTAAACTGTGCCTCCACACTATTGCATGAAGTGAAGGATAAAACTCAAAGAGTGCCTTTCTTTCTGAAAGCTTATTTATACCCACTTGATTTCAGATTTGTGGCATCCTGTTTCCTCTCTTCAGGTATGGTGGAAATGCCAAGGTGGTGCACTTTCTGGGGAAGGCCAAACCATGGAGTTACACTTTCAACCGCAAAACCAGACAGATTTCAGGAGGTGTGCAAGAGCCTGCAACACACCCCAGCTTCCTCCTGGACTGGTGGACTCTATATTCCAGTACTGTGGTTCCAATGCTGCAGCAACAGTATGGAGAAGAGAAGTTTCACTCTGGATGTGTGGAGGTAACGAGATGATTCAGGTCTCCTTCACAAATGGTCCACCTGTTTAGAGTTCCCAATGGTTAAGATGTTTTTTGATTAAATTGATTTATACTGTAAACTGAATATTTGAAATGCAGGTTTACCTTTTCCTAATGGTGTGTTCACACAAACGGCTTTTCTGGAGCAATCAGAAATTTTTAGCAACTAAATGGGCATGATTATGGTGACTACAACCATGTCATGCCTGGGTGGATGTGCAGCAAAATTTGCTAGAGTTGGAAAATCTGAACACTTGGCCACTTATTACTGCAACTTCACAAGACTATTCTCAGTATGTGTACTTGTGCGTTCTCATGCACTTGTGAAACCTAATCATACTCAGCCCTAGTACTGTTCCAATTCACAAGAATTCGGGATCGAAAACATACTAAGTCCCAGGATGTTCTCGCACCTCCCTTTTCAGACTATGCATCAGAGCAGACTTGTCTGTTGTCCAGATTGTAGGCTGTCCCAGCATGCACTGCGGGCAAAGTAGCTTCCAGTGGAGTGCTCACAGAGTATTAAGTTAAAAGTTCTTTTCTGTTGCCGTTCTATAAAAGTATGTTTTAAGATCATTTGAGGCGACATTATAGTTCTAAACTGTATGGTCCATTGACTGAGTGCTCGAATGAAAAAAAACAAATCCGATGTGGAGGGCCACGGCAACCAACGGACCTCTGAGGCTAACCACAGCCAGGGCTATCCTTAGCAGATCTGCAGCAGCCCTCTCTCAGCATAGCAATGTGTAAAGTACTGCTTGCTCTGATGGCGATTCGAAAATTTTTTTTTTTTAAGAGTCTATTAACGGGAGGAGCTCCAGACCAGCTTTGAATGTGATGTCACGAGTATGCTTCTGTTCCAATTGACCCTTATTAATGCTGTGTGCGCCTGTTCTCCTTGAGTCCATACTTTCCTTTTTTTTTTTTTTTTTTTTTTTTTTGTCAAGAACATAATCGGTGAGAACACGAGTCTGAGTCTTTCTCGTAAATTGAGAAATGGCCGGTGACTGGATATGGCTGACAGAGTGCAGCAGGAATTTTTTTTTTTTTTTTAATCAAGGTGGGGTGATGTCATGGCTCCAGAACCTATCCTCGCCTTACATCTACTTGAGCAGTTCTCCCTCAAAGTGGATAGTTTAGGTTCCTGCTCAAACAGAAGCGATGCAGAAAATGACCTTCATCCATCCATATACCCTGGACTCTTAACTTGGTCTTTGGAGGATTGGGTGGAACCAGGAATGCCAGTGTAATTGTCCCTTGGCATTTCAACATAAAGCACCAACCTGCTCTGTAAAGTCTGCCATGCTTGCTTTAAACTGGCAAGCAGCAGGAAGCTCCTATTGATGCAGGAAATGGATTGGAATGAAGCTAGTCTCTCGCCACATAGCAGCACCTGGACATGGCTTTTTTTCTGCTGGAATCCCATTTGAACACACAATTAGTCTGTCTGGAGGCCCAGATGGAATGTTTGCTGATCTGTTGCTGCACCCTGCTGCTTACCTGACCGGGTTTTATTTATTTATGTTTTCCACATACTTAACTTGCTGTTCTAAAGCTTTGAGCAAGCCATTAGTACAGTACAGAAGAATCCAACACCAGATTGTGTCTAGTGTGACAATACATAGTTCATCCAAGTGTTTTGCAAGCTTACTTGGGGAAGGCAATATCAAACTTTGTCAGCCTTTACTCTTGTTACTGTGGCTGTATGTTATGTAAATGCTTTTGACTTTTGCATTGCTTGTAGAACTGCTCTTGGCTTCTCTTGCAGTGTAAGTACATGCTGTAATTCTGCTTCTCTTTTGTTTTCCCATCTCAAAGTCCAAGCACAGTGACCCAGTCACTTGTGAGACTGTACAGGTATGGAGAGGATTTGGTTTATTTGTTGGCACTTGCCTGCTGTCACCAACTGTTACCCTAAAACGGGAGTCTTGCTGTGTCTGCCTGTACTCACCAATGCAGATGGTACACGTGGTGTGGTTTATAATCACAATGGGTGTCGTCTAATCTATTGTTTGGAGGGTTGTCTTACCTTATGCCCCTGTCACACCTTAACAATTTAGCCAGTGTATGCCTGACGTCCCAGAATCTTAAGCGCTAGCATATGCTGAACTTTTTATTTTTATTTTTTTCAGTTATGGGCATATGCATAGAGTATTCATAAAGAGTTAGCATGTATGTCCAGCAGCCTAAGTTATGCATAACACACTGCAGTGTAATGTCACACGTCTGTGCCCTGAGGGGGGGCAGCAATGTGCCTGGAGGCACCCAGCCTGCAATAAAACATGTATTTGATTGAGGTATTAACCTGACTGCTGTTGACTGGCTGTTTATATATTGAGGGGAGGGGGGTGAAGGGATGAAGTCTGCAGGCTTACTGACGGTTTTGTCCTGTGAACCCCTTTTATACCGAAATTCTTCCAATACACCATTATACAATAACTGTGTTAGAAACGCGTTCAGTGGTCATCTGGAACACGTCAGATGCTTTGATATGCATTGGAGATAACTTCTTGATAAGTTGATACACAAGTTAGTCATAGGTTTTGACTGAGCTAGACACCACAACTTATGAGTAACTTATGTCAACGATCAAATAACTTGCCTGTAACTTCTGGCCCACATATGAGCATAAGCTGGCATAAGTCAAGAAATTTTGAGCATGCTCAATTTCTCGACGTAATGTTGACATGTGCTTTAGTTCTTCAGCGTGCTCATAAGTTATACGAAACTGACCCATAACTTATCCAACGTATGCCAGCGTTTTTGACAGATTTTTCATATCAGGCATATGCTGTCTGGCTAAATCAAGGTGTGACAGTGATTTTACAAGAGTAAAGATGGTGACTGAAATCTATTTATTTTTTTTCCTTCAGGAGGAAGATTCCTCTTCGCATGCACAAGCTCCTGAATCCATCCCAACTTCAGAAGAACGAAAGGAGCAGTGGGAGCAAGGCCAAGCAGACTACATGGGAATGGACTCCTTTGATAATATTAAAAGAAAGCTTGACACTTTTCTGAAATGAAAAGGGAATGAAGAGAATAAAAGGCACTTGCAGTCTAACAAATGGTTGTCTTTTTAATTTCATAAATGGGTTGTAGTCTCACTTTCCTTTCACTGCATGGTCACCATTGTCCAAAGAACATGACTTTCAAATGATATTGCCTGCTTTAAGATTAGTTTACCCTGTCACACTGAGCAAAAAACAAGGTCAATTTTACAATGTCATCTACTTTCAGGTAGAAATCTTTAGAATGCTTATGTGAGGTCTGTTTTGTTTTCTTTTTTTACTTTGAAGTCAACAATTGGCTGCTTGCGTGATTAGTTTTCTAGTTTAAAATGGTTACCGGTACTTTTACTTGCAGTACTACAAAGGCAATTTGTCAGCTGTACACAACTCTTCGTGCCTTAACGTCTTGTCACCTTTCTTTCAGAGCTCAGTTTGCTACTTTCCTATGGGTGATTTCATTGAGTTGGGTCTGGTTTAACTTAACCAGCATGTTGTGTAACTGCCTTTCAGCTGAAAAATAAATAAATGAATAAAAAATTAAGTCAGTTTCTGAGTGTTTAATTTTCTTCAAACTCTATACAAAATGTCCCCCCATCTTTAAAGCCAAGCGCCAGGTTAGCTGTAGTCCTTCAAACTGGTTTCTGCCCTGCTTTGTTTTTACATGGTGTACATTAAAGTCTTGCCTCAACTGGGTTATGCATAAAATAAACTTTATAACTCAAAACGGGCGCACATGTTGGCTGGGTTGAGACTGAAATCTATTTTTTTTTTTTTTTTTTTTTTCTCGGCCAAGAATCCCTTCCGGCTACTTCCGGTTTCAACATCAGTTATTCCCTTTTTTTTTTCTTTTTTTTTTTCCCGGGCAAGAAGGTTCCCTTCCCTTCGACATATTTCCCCAGTCATAAAAAATTTAATCCTCAGGATTTGAGTTTTTTTTTTTTTTTTCTCTTGACAAAAGCGCTGCCCTCATTCAAACGTCAGACAGGGGGCGTTTCTTTTTCCGTACAGTTATCCCACTGGTCTGTAATGTAGACGGCTCGTGCAGGAAAATAAACACTCAGTTGCTTCAAGATGGCTCCTCAGTCTATGTTCAGAGCGGCCCTCCTGGTGTCCTTCTCGGTTCTCCTCACCGTGGTGCTGGGTTTCGGGCTCCCCGCTCTCCTTAACGCCATCATGAGGATGCTGGGGCTGCCGGAAACGAGCGTGACGGAGTGCATCGTCCTGATCTATGCGGGTTTTGTGATTTACGTCGCTTCGCCGCGAATCCCCAGAGGATCCGTGGAGGTAATGGAGCAGAACAGGAAATTGTGTTAAACATGGAAACCTTTTGTTTTCTAATTGACAGCCCCGTCAAGCTTTGGAACACAGTCTGAGCAATCTGTTAACATGCAGAGACTCCAGAAAATGTCCTTTAGGGACAAGGTGACCGATGCATGAGGTTTAACTTTGCAAACTCTTGCTGCTCTGCACCAGATTTTTGGTTGGATTTGTCTGCATTTTTGCATGCATCATGTGGTTTTTACTGTTTGTTTAGGTTAAAGGGAAAGCTGTGCTTATTACGGGTTGTGACACTGGATTTGGACTTTCACTTGCAAAACATCTGCACACGCTCGGTTTTACCGTCTTTGCTGGGTGTCTGCTGAAGGTAAATATACAACTTCTTTTTTTTATACAGCATATAGTGGATTTTAGAAGTATTTGCACCCCCTAAATGTAGAAAACTGTTTGCAGATTTGTTGTCAAAAAGAAAAAAAAAAATCTAAACATGTCCAATACAGGAAATTTGTCTTGGATGTGCTACCAACATAAAAGGTGTAATAAATAAACATTAAATACACCTATTGCACGGACATTTTTTTATTTTATTTTTTTGCTCAATAAAACAAAGTTAACTTTGTAGAACCAGCTTTTACTGTTATTATTGTGCAGTTCTTTCTTCTTATTTTGCCTATCCTCTAAACATTTTAACTTTTTGCCGATGGCCATGCCACATTAATGCCAGATTTGTGGAGAACAAATACGGCATTAAAACATTCAAATAAAATATAAGTTTTCCTCTAAACTTGCATTTAGCTGAAGCTTAATTACCAAATTGGCATAAGGGCATCAAAGATAGACTGACCAGTTATATTATTTGCATGCAAAATGCAAGCCATGTGAAATATAGTATTCTACAAAACATTGCATCCAAGTAATTAGTTGTGATACTGCTATATGTATTATTATGATGTGCAGCTCTTGGTTCTAGTTTAGCCACGTCAGGATGTTACTGCTGTAAGAATAAATTGCATAAAAAGCCTTAAATGGATGTTGACCTGTCATTATTCTTAAATTTCTTTTATGCAGGACAAAGATGGAGAAGGTGCAAAGGAGCTTGATGAATTTCATTCAGATCGCATGAAGGTGGTACAGTTGGACGTCTGCAGTGACGAGCAGGTGAAAAAGGCAGTCGAATACATCAAAGGCAACCTGGATGATTCCCAGAGAGGTAGCGATAAGGATTTATTGTGCCCGATATCAGATCAATGAAATGTGGGCCGATTGATGCTGATTCTGTCCATGCATCAGGACTGTGGGCAGTGGTGAACAATGCCGGGGTGTCGACCTTTGGAGAGGTGGAGTTCACCTCCGTGGAGAGCTACAAGCAGGTGTCAGAGGTTAACCTGTGGGGCACCATCAGGGTCACCAAAGCCGTTCTTCCATTAATCCGCAAAGCAAAAGGTAAACTCATGGAAGATTCCTCAGCCTGTTACTTATTAACGTCTACTTTTGTGTAAGCATGACATTAAAAAAAACAGATTCGTCCAAAGTACAAAAAGTAGAGAGGGTCAGATAACCTGGAGTGGACGTTTAGTTTCCCGTCATTAAAATAACTTTGTAACCAAAGCTTGATCCTAAAACACTGTTTCTAAAAAGGTTATTTCTTCCTCCTAGTGTGAATCTGTAGCTGCAGGATTAGGAAGCTGACCAGGGCCAATGTTTGTTTTGGCTACCAAAAGCAGCCGTGGTGGATAACGTAATGAAATTCACATGTTTCCTTGGTAACCACTCTCAGGTTTAAGCTGGCAGATTTTGTTACAGTTTAACCATAACGTGAAGACACAGATTGAAAAACAAAACCAAATCCAACTCTCTCTTGCAAACATTGTTTAGATTCAGTAATCCTTCAAAATATCACAAAGTGCATACCAGAAATGATTCTATGATCTATTTTTACTCTGCACACAATCAGTGTCAGGTAAGTTAAAGGAAGCAAAGGCGAAATATGTGATCTGTTCTTTATCATATCTATTTGTATCTGCTCTATAGAGGCCTTTATCAAAGGTCGTTGTCAAAATAAGAGTCCAACAGTTAAAGGAAAATATTTTTGTAGAACATATGAAAAAAAAAAAAAAAACTTAATTGCAGGAAATTTCAAACATGTATTTTATGTGAACATTCGATTAAAATAAACTATTTAGAAAAAAATATATACATTTTTAGATATTTATTGATCTTATATAGATTATTTTTCTTACTAAAAATGCAGCCAGTGATGCAAAAGTCTAGTTTCCATTAGATAGTTATACATTAGATGATTTATTATATTAATTTGGATTTTGGCACATCTTATTTTTTTAAGGCTACCAAATGGACACCCAAAATGCTATTTTTTACCCATGGAATAAAGCTGTCCATGCCAACATGACTGTATGTAAAATAAAAAAAAACATTTGCTGTCATTTGATCTTATTTTTATCTGAGGTTTCCAAACAGCTGCTGTTGTTTCTAAATCCAGCAGGGATACAACTGCTGTTCTCCATTCAGCCTTTCTGTTATCTAATGGAAGTATTGCAGAGGATTTGGGGATGAAATAGAATATAACTCAACTTTGTTTTCATTACACTGTCACAAGTACAAAGCAATGAAATATAGTTTGCATCTATCCAGAAGTGCTATTAAGGATATAAATATTTATTTACATGTGCACAGAGACTATGTATGTATTGACTATAAATGCTATATAGACACAGAGAGTAATTGTAAGAGGCTATGAAATAAATAATTATGGAAGCTATATACAGATTATACAGGAAAGTTAGGATATAGATCATATATATATATATATATAAGTGGGGTTATAATATAGGATAAATAATGACAGGTAATGGCAGATAAAAGATTTACAGATTATATAAATCTACAGTTGAGAAGTACTTGTAAGTGGTTTAGCCACCTGTGCTAGAATTTTGCATCATTCACATTATATTGTACTCTGTTAGAACCTTCAACCTATAGTGGAGGATTTCCCAAATTTTTGAAAAGACCCGTCATCTACACCCAAAAAAAAAATAAAAAAATGCTCATGCTCAACCCTGTACCCACTCCCAAGTAGGGATGGGGATCGAAACCCGGTTCCATCAAGGACCCGGTTCCACTTTTTTCAAAACCCGAAAATCAATAACTTTGGGCTTATCAATACCACTATCGAGTCTGGTCGTTTTTTGTTTTTTCTCCCGGAGGTCCTGTAACATAATTGTGTGTCCCTCGAGTCGCGTCACAGCATTTAAATCTAATCAATCCAATCACTGCAGCATGT
>NW_015151079.1:286829-314481 GCF_000732505.1 Cyprinodon variegatus | reverse complement strand
TAGGAACGATACATGCTTTCACGTAAGAGTCTCCAAAAGCCGCCAGTGACACCGTAAAAAGTCGCCAGATTTGTCGCTAGTCGCTTTTTTGGAAAATAGTCGCTGGAGGGGTCTGAAAAGTCGCCGAGTTGGCAACACTGCACCTGCGCCGCTGGCTCGCTCTGCAGTATTTTTTTTTCTTCCCCCGTTTCAGTCAAGTGGATGTGATGACGGCCGCCGCGGATGACGCATTAATCGCCCGACACAACTAATCGATGACAAAATTCGTTGCCAACGCTTTTAAAAATCGGTTTTATCGATTCGTTGTTGCAGCCCTGGTTATATTACAGGTAAAATAATGAAAGATAATGGCAGATAAAAGATTTACAGATTATATACATCTACAGTTGAGAAGTACATGTAAGTGGTTTAGCCACCTGTGCTAGAATTCTGCATCATTTGTATGTTATTGTACTCTGTTAGAACCTTAAATGACTAATGGAGGATTTTCCCAAATTTTTGAAAAGATCCGCCCTCTACACTTAAAGAAAAAAATAATGCTCATGCTCAACCCTGTACCCACTCCCGAGAGGGAACGCCTATCAAACATGTTGCGAGACATGGACGAGCCCATTTCTCCTCGTGCACACTTTGTTTAAAAGTTGCTTTTTGCATCACTCATACAAGCTTACTTATTTTGATGATCCACCCAGAAAAAAGAACATCCTCCACTATACCTTTAAATCTCTGATTTTGTGTCTTAAATTTAAATTTTCATCATTACTGAAAGTTTTTCATTTGGAATCCTTTTCTCTCAGTAGAAGCAGTCATGTTTAAATTTCCGTTTTTTCCCCAACTATTCCGTGGTATGGTTTATTCACTGATTGGAAAAATATCTGCTTTTTGAGCTTTCGACAATCTGGTATATATTTTACTAGAATCCGTGTAAAAATTAATATGATAAACTGACCTATTACCTCAAGCACTGGGTGATAGCATGATAAATATAAACATGGTCTCTTTCTCTGCCTTCAGGTCGAGTCGTGAACATCGCCAGCATGTATGGTAGGATGGGCAACCGGCTGCGATCCCCTTACTGCGTGTCCAAATATGGCGTAGAGGCTTTCTCCGACTGTCTGCGCTACGAGATGAAGACATGGGGAGTTAAAGTTTCAGTCATCGAACCAGGCAACTTTATCGTGGCCACTGGCATCCTCACCCGGGACATTGTGGCCAACACGGCCAACAAGCTGTGGAACGAGGCCCCCGACGACGTGAAGGAGGATTATGGGAAAATCCACTTTGAGCAGTACATGGCGCTGATGCGGTCCTACTGCAACAGCGGCGTAAAAGACATGAGCCCGGTTCTGGATGACATCACGGATGCCATCAGATCAAAGCGTCCGTACACGCGATACAGCCCTATGGAGCCGCACTGGTGGATCAGGATGCAGGTGATGACTCACCTACCAGGCGCCATATCTGACTTGCTCTACTTTTAAAATCGAAGCTGATGCTTTTTGCTTAAAATCATTCATTGGTTAAGCCTGTTTTGTTAAAGTGCAAGTAAATGGCTGCAATTTACTTTTTAAAAAGCCTAGCAAAGCCTATATGTATCCAGATTGATTCTCTGATAAGTAGCCACCACTTTTTGTTATGTATCAGCAGTGTTGCTGCACGCCCATAGCTATTAACACAGCACTTATATTGCTTACTGTGTTATTATCTGAAACACTGGGAGCTTGTTTCTTTATATCTTTTATTTACCATTATACTTTGCAATGTTTTCCCTCATGTGAATCATCTGGGGGGCCCTGATGGAAGGGAGACAAAAGAGCCTGAAAAGGCTCCTGCTGTTCTGTTGCCGAGCGCAGCAGAAAAAAACTGAGGCCGGCCTCTGGACACCGCCGCGATGTTTGCCCCAGAGTTATGTAACCACCACACAAACCCACTTTGTCTCACATGCTCCATGAAAACAGCATACCGCTTCCAACTGAAGGTTTTAACGAGGGTCATTGGAGAAGGGGGAAATGCTTTTGTTTGGTTTTATACGATCCTTCTTTGTTTGTTAAAAATTATATAATATATATATTTGAATTATGCAAATGAACAGAGTGATTTATTTTAGAATACTAGAGTTTGTGTAATTTTTCATGCCTGATTCTTAATAAACCAAAAGTTATGGAGTTGTGATTAAACTTGTTCTGAGTCAGATGTTGTTCTATTAACGGCCACCAGGTGGCACAGATGCATCACAGCTGTTTCTGCTAGAATAACACACATCAATATGTGAAAATATAAAATAGGTTACCTCAAACATGATAGATTTATTAAGCACAGTGATCTAGTTCAAGTTTTTTTTAAGTTAGGTTTAAGAATTATTACTTAAAGATGATCAAATACCAGAACTTGGCTCTCAAATTGTAATTTACCTCAAGATGTTTGGATAATGGCTGTTTTTTTACAAAGCAGGTTTAACAAACTCAGACTCAAATCCTCAACTCTAAACTGATCTAGCCTAAGATTAGAAACGGAGTTTTCGGTTTCACTACAGCTGCTGTGAGTTAGTTTAATGAACTCTGAGTAGGTATGATAAACCATTATCAGGAGCATCGATTTGACGAGTCACCATTACAACAGAAAGTATCTATTGCAAAACAATGGAATATTTTCATGAAAAGGAGAGGAAGAAGTAATGCGTATGTTTATGTATGGCAGGCCGTTTTGACATTTATTAAAACGTTCTCTCTGTTGTGCCATCAGTAAATCACTTAACTAGGAGTCTTCCTGATTAAAATCACATTCCTAGTCAGAACTTTAATAACAGATTATCTAAATTATGTTTGCCACAGAAACTGAATTTCAGATAGTAAAAAAACTAAATTATACTTGATAGAATTAAGTTTTATATACATGGTAATGTTTATACATAAGTGGCCGATTTGTATATACATAATGTTTACAAATTATAAGTGGCCATTTTGACATTCATCGGCTCGACTGAATATTTATGAAATACATTTCTTCATAGTACAAATAATGACCAGTGACAATAGGAAAATGGAGATAGGAAATTAATTTCTAGACATCCAAAATGTGTATATTAGCTGTGGAAAAAAATGAATTTGTTTGAAATGGACATTTTGATAAGGAAAAACATTTTTTCAGATATCAGAAATACATATTCAAACTAATGCATATCAAATAGGCTGTTATAGAGTGTTGTGACCACGATAACATTATGGGGGAAAACTAGTTTACTGTGTGAATGGCCGTGGATTAATGCATTCTGGTTAGTTTGTCATATTGGTGGTCTACTTTGTAAGTTGCTTACTGTAGGATAAAAGCGTCTGCTAAATGCATAAACAGTTGAAAGTATCTGGCAGCAGGGTAGGATGAAGTCTCAAAAACATTGTTCTAACAGATGGGACCTGTTCATCATCCATGGGTTCCTCCTTAATTTGATTCCGTCTTCTATCACAAAGTAAACACTAAGTGGCTCTTTGCAGCCACTTTGGATGTTATCATCCCAATAAATTGCCATTATTAGCGCTTATCAGTCCCATATAATGCCTTCAAGCTGCACCTCCTACCTACCAGTAGGCTCAGTAGGTTATCACCGACTTAATCTTAATCCTATAGCAATTAAATTTTTGCCCAGCGGAATTAATTAATTAATCTCACATCCTGTCAAATAAGTTTAAATATTTAAGTCTCTTGAGTAATGCTGATCATTCTTTACAGAATCAGAAATACTTTAATAATCCCAGAGGGAAATTACTTTTGTTACACGCTCCATTTATTTATATATATATATATATATATATATATCTATCTATATACGCTTCTAACTAGACTGGATGTTATATTGTATGTCTGTCATTTTTTATTTTCAACACTTGTTGTTTTTGATGGGTCTTGTTTCTGATTTATTTTGTTTGTTATTTATTTTTTTTTTTTTGCATTATTTTTTGTTTGCACACTCCTGAGAAAATCAATCTGACTACGTGATTGTCTTGATGGTTTTCTTGAGGGAGAGGTTGGTTTATTGTACAGAATTTGTTGTTGAACAGGTTCTCTTTGGCAGGTTGTTTCTGTGGGAATGTTACCGTGGGTGCAGGAACCTGGGTGAAGGGGACTGCTTGGAATTTCCCTCTTTTCATTTTTTTGAAAACTTAATATTCATTAAACATGCTTTATTAAACAGATCCAAGGTCTTGAGAATAATGAGGAATACTGCTGACCTCTTTCATAGGGAATCCCCACTGAAGAAAAAAGAAAAGATGTGTGCTTAGAGTTCTCTATCCAAGCATAACAATGGAAAGCTGAGTCAGGGAAAAAAAAATAGGCAGATTGGCGACAGGAATACACCCAATCATGAGAGGTATTTAAGGACACCATTTAAAGAGGAAAAATGAATGGATTACTTTTCAATTATTCCAAGTCTTTTTTTCCTCTGGTAGAACATTTTTGTTAAAAAAATATCAGTTTTTGTTTTGCATCATTTAATATTTTTAAGAGAATTAAATAAACCATAATCAACATGAATAGACAGAAACACACGTGTCTGAAGTGAATCCGAGTGACAATTCACTTTTAATATTCTGATTTGTCTCGTGCACCAGAACCACTTTTTCATATGTATTCTCAAAAATATCAAAAGACAAGCAGATATGTTCATTTTTATAAGTTTATTACATCTTTGACACTCTAAATCTTCTAAATTATTACACCTGAAGACAGTCTCCCCTCCATAAAAACAGTATTAAGAGCATAACATTGCTTTTTTTTTCA
This sequence comes from Cyprinodon variegatus, assembly GCF_000732505.1. Classification (NCBI taxonomy): domain Eukaryota; kingdom Metazoa; phylum Chordata; class Actinopteri; order Cyprinodontiformes; family Cyprinodontidae; genus Cyprinodon; species Cyprinodon variegatus. The sequence goes on along the minus strand of NW_015151079.1, from coordinate 309,708 downwards.
CAGCACTGCCTTTTTAATCATTCCACAGTATGAATCTGGTTCTTCACTCTTGACTTACAGAAAAAAAAAAAAGGCTTTAATCACCACAGAAATGTAAGCAGCACAAAAGCACCAAAAAACAAAAACGGGCCACTTGTTTCAATATTATCAAGACATCTGTGTGAAAGTTTTACAATTCTCAGGTTCAGGGTGAGCAGTAGCCCCATCAGGAGGAGCGGTCTTGATAATATCCATCACAACTGACTTTAATGTGTCGTTAAAGCAGATTCTCTTGCACAGCTTTAAGGCTCTGCTCATGCAGCCTCATTCTATTGAGCCATCAAACAGCTCCCAGTAACAATATCTAAGCTGGGAGATTCTGTAGTTGTTTGATACCAAGGTAAATATTTAAATATTTAGGATTTCTTTCATATTTATGTGGCTAAACTGCAAAAAAAGAGGCAAAAAGCTGTGAAATTACAATAGTCATAAAGACGTAAAAGTTATATATTAAGAAACCATCAATGTTTCATGATACAGTTACTTGAGGTGCTCATACAGATCGAGGTCATGATTACATCATACCTGGAGTTGTGTTAATCACCCAACATCCATGTGTTTTTATCATTTACATGTAGGCGATCACTGTTCATCTAATACTCGATGAAGTCAGCCATGGTAAGGTCACTTGAAAAGAAACGGATCAACTAAAAGGGCATTTGATGCATGATCGAGCAGGCTGAAGGAGGAAATGCTCTTCCATAGGAGGATGTGTTCCTGACACATCTTCTAATCGCTGCATCGATGCACATGCAAAGCTTTAAGCAGATAGCAGTGATTAGGGAAGTGGAAAGTACGGTTATGGAGGGCGGGTGGGGCTGCTAAAGCTTTGGTTTGCCAGAAAGCTGTGAAGGCACATAAGATTCTCCTAAATCCTTAAATGTGGGGCAGAAAGTGTTGGTGGATTCACTTTAATGCTATGCAAAAAAAAAAACAACACACATTTGAGATCCTATAGAAACTGGACTGACTTAAAAATAAGGTTTTCATATCAGATTAATGGAGAAGATGGTTGCAGATTGGGTATTACTCCTGAAAACAATGTAGTTTAAAATGGGAATGCAATTTAATTGATCAATACTATTAGAAACCAGATATATCACTACAAATTTCAGTGATCCTGCTTTCATTAGGTTTATCTATTTATAAATAACATGAACATTCAATGGTAAATTGAGATTAGGCCAGTCTTAAATCCAGATTTCATTACACCATTACAAAGTACTGTCACTCCACACTGATTTCTTTCTTTGATTAGGACGTTATTACAGAGTAAATAACTCCAAAGAAGCCATATTTAGTATCAGAGATACTACTTGAAAGTAAACTGTCTCTATGTGACACGTTGAGACACTTCTGTGGCTTGTTGAGTGTTACATACGGTGAGAACACAGGACTTTAAGCAGACAACATGAGTGGATAGAACACAGCCAAGTTGGACATTAATTATTCTCAGTAAAAAGAAAACGAAAAAATATTTTTGGAACATTACAGAAAGGAAAATTCTGGCAGGCTTTTAAAGATCTAAAAGTAAGGATCTTACATTACATGGAGACTAAATGAATCATTCCTAGCTGTGCTAAATGATAAATAATGCTGAAGGTAATATGTTCCCCAATCATGGTCATGATCAACCACCAAGTCTCACAAACAGTGTGATAGTTGCCTCTGTTCATTATTTTTTAAATATTTCTTTAACAGGGTTTGTAAAGAAAACTATTTTTTTGGGGTAAAATTGATATTAGGTCAAAGCTTGTAGAAACCAGGATTCAGCGATTCCAATTGGAGCATGTCTACTTCTGTCAATCACTTTAGAGTCTCTCATCAAAAAGCCTTCTACGCGCCCAGTTGCACATGAATAATTGGGTGTGGTGGAACAGTAAAAACATGCTCTCCAATTCCTTAATCTATTTTTCCTTCCCTCGTCTTCTTTTTGTGCCCGGGTCCAACCAGCTGCAGAACTCATCATCGCAAGCTTTGCGATGGTCATCATCATCGTCGTCGTCGTCAACATCCCCCGGCTGGAGTGGCTTCCTGCCAGCACTCCTGCTGTAGCTTAGATTGCTTCCCTTCAACATTCAACTCTACCTTCTCCCCTTCTAGTGAAAAACCCATTCCCTCCAGATCCCCGCTGTGTAAAAAAAGGTGGGTTTTTACCTCCTCCTTAAGGAATGGCTCGTTTTCTTGTATGATGTACATGTTTTGCAAGTACGTACACTTGACCCCCTGGTGACCCTCTATTAGCTCAAGTAATCACTTATTCAGGAGCAGTGACATCATGCTCTTGGCAGCCAGGACTGGTCCTCCACTTCCTCTTTTCTCCAGAACTGGATTTATAGATTTTCCTGACTTCAAAAAAAAAAAAAAAAGTCTCCACTGCTCCAAAGTTAATCATTAGATGCAAAGATACTCCCAATACCAAGAGATCAATTCTGTCGATTTTTATCCAAGGGAAGTAGGATTCCTCAATATTTGTTAAATACTTTTCAACCAAGATTTTCACTTTATAAGACCACAGAACAAAAGAAAGTGCTTTAATGCACTTTTTTTGACAAAGATTAATTTATGAAAAAACAGATGATGGTCACTGGATTTCTGGTTAAGTAGAGGCAGCAATCAACCAAACTAAAGCAGCCAGTTTTTGTTTGATCAGGAGATCAAATGCTTAAAAAGAAAAATCTCTTTTGATATTTAAAGTCATCAAAATAAGAGCAGCCATCGTTTTCATTCTACAGAAAACACCAACATGTACTCTGATGGACTTTCTTTTAGTTTAGAGACAGGAAAATCAGATAATAGCTTAGGGACGTGGACTTCGGTCCATAAATGGGGATAATCGTAGAATTCCTTCATCAGCAACTGGATTGAAAACCTGCACACATTTCTTTTTTTTTTTCCCCGTCACACATGTTTAGTCCTTTGAAAATAAAAAATAAAATAAAATCAGAAAGGATCCTTGCTCAGAACACCCCAACCTGTTATCAGTCAGGAAAAGGCAATTTAATGGAAGATAAAAGGATGTTTGGTTTTACCCTATCCCACTTGTTAGCATCATGAGATTGGCCGTGTAATTTTCCTCCTCTTTGTAACATTCACATGATGTGGATACAGCAAAATGTGGCACAAGCACTTCTATTGTACTGAAAATAAAAAGCCTATTTGCACAAGGAATAGAGAAAAAAGAAAGATGCATTTTACTATTTCAACTTAACAACACGGATCCTAACAAATCTAAATAAATATAGTTTGGTCACTTGATTTTTTTATCACTTATTAGCTGAAGTTGTGGATTATTGTCCACATTCACGAAAAAAAAGGCTGTAAGACAAACAAAGGGAGTCAACTTGTAAGACCTTTAGGCATGGCTCTGAGTACGTTTTCATCTTAAAATATCTCAATATGTCGTGTGTTTAAAAAAAAAAAAAAAAATAAGTACAAAAAAATGAAAATCACATCTTTAAAGGAAACTGTTAAAGCAAAGATTATATATTATCAACATAAAGAAATCTAAATGAAACCCTAATAGATACCAAGGGTGAAAATACATGCCGTTGCCTATGAGCTAACATGTGGATAATTTAAAAATGCGACCAGGAGGTCTGTAGTCAACTCTGAGGATATGCAACTCTTTTCTCCAGCCCTCTCAATGTCTCTCCCATGCTTTTTCCATATCTCCTCTTGGAATGCTCACAAAGCGGCCATTTAAGTCCTGATGATGTGTTAAGTCTTCAGGCTTGGAGCTGAAATGTTAGTGTGTGTTCTGGTGTAAGGATCAGTTTTTTTTCTATATGGAAGCCATTAATCTGTTTGTGTTTAAGGGTGGGATCAGGAGGCAGCCAGGGCTTTGATCAGGTACAGTTTGTCTCCCTGCTCACTGGTAAAGATGGGAGCCTTTTTGTAGTGTTCAACAAGCTCCTCCATAGAGTTGAATTTGCGCTGTCCGATGCAGTAAAGGTTCTCCTTGAGCTGAACTTTGAAATGCTTGTTCTTGCTCTGCGCCTTCAGGGAAATGGAGAAGTCGTTCGGCTGAAAAGGTATGAGAAAATTCTGATTAGTGACCACAGATAGAAGGAAAGACAGATTTTGAAGGGATAATCACACTTTTTTTTTTTTATGTCTGTTAAAAGGAAATTAGTAACCAACTTCCTAGGTCCTAATTACTCCCTGTGTCTTTATTTAGCAGAAATCCAGACTAATTGGTCCTGAAGGTTTAAATCATTGGCTGGATCAAGAAACCAAAGCAGACTTGCACCATAACATCACTAATTTAAAAAGTCATTGGGGGTTTATGTGTATGTTGTTTTATGGCCCTGTAAAACATCACCATGTGTGCATAGGATGGTTTTACACTTATTAGTGCAACCCTCCAGGTTTTCCTGTGTAATAGTGAGAAAAGAACAGAAAAAGCATTTCTGCTCATAATAACAATCATAGAAGTGAAATTAGGTTAAAGATTAGGATTATTTACAACTATAGATACATTTACTTGAACTGCTCTTTGTAAATAACACCCAATACAAACATGATCCTTTAAAAAAAAATCTTCTCTGGTCTTATCACTTTAGAGACTATCCTTTAGCTACAGCCCTCTAGAAACAACTAATTTATATTTATACTAAAGGAAAGAAAGTTACAGCAGAAAAAAGGCATTAAATCAGCTCTTATTTGTAAACCTGTTAAACACGGCTGTCGATATAAACTTTCCACCCAATGTCGATGAAAATACAAGTAAATCACATAAATAACCCCCACAAAAGGTGTTATGAAGTTTATCAATTAGCAGAAAAGCTGCATTCAAGACGCCTCTTGTCATCTTGAATCCACTACAAAAAACGACCAGATGTAGCATTCAGGTGTCCTAAAACTGTCCTAGGCTCTCTTCTATAGTTTATCTATAGTTGTTCCAAAATATTTTACACAGTTGACTCAAAAGTGCAGCTTCAAAACTCCAAATCCAGTCTAACTTTTTTCCTCAGATTCTCATGAATGATCCTGATAAAGTTCTCCAAAAACTACCTTCACTGAGATAAAGGTCTCACAGAACCACATGGTGTGGTGCTGAAAGAGCCCAATGGCATTATGTGTGCATCTCAAAATGTTGATAGATGTATGATGGGGAGTGACATCCATTTTGGCATCATCTTTCTACACCGTCTCTTCCAATAGTTCGTTGACTCATTGTATTTCAGTATATCTAACACCAAATTTAAGGAACATGCCTTTACTTCAGCAGTCTTGTACATCTGCCTAAGGCCAGATGTGCGCGTGAATTTCATGAACATGCTGTCTGTATGCTCCTCGGCTCCTGATAATCTAATCAATATTCTGACTCCTCTGTCAAAAATCTTATGGGGAGCACTTGGTCACAGCTGATTAGATGTTACATTTATTTCTCTCCCATTATGACCCCAAAAGAAATCACTGAAGAACTAAAAAAAGTCTTTAACAATCTAAACATTTTTAAACATTAAATAAATAGACGTGGACATATTGAACTGGTACCAATTAAATTGGTAAATTAAATTCCTACCAGACTAAGCCATTCAATGTCCTTACTGAGGAAAATGTAGGGTTTTCCCTGATGCATCTACAACAGGGAAGATAGTAGAAGCTTATAACCGTTTAACAGAAGCTAATTTCAGATACTCTGATCTAGTCCTTTAAGGGACAGGTCTCAGTGACTAACCGATGACTCGCTGTCTCGGATGAGGAAGTCTCCCTCCGTGCCTCTCTGATTTAGAGCCACCTCAGCCTGATGGCGCGTCACCTTTCCATAGTACCACTCCTTCCCAGCGAAGCGCCCGCTGCCTGAGGGAGAGATGTAGTCACAGTCAGGTGTTGGAGGCCCGGCCGGCCCCCCTGTGGACTTATGGGAGCTGGAGTCAAGCACAGTGACGTAGTTCTTAGGCACCAGGCCCAACTGTCCGTCTGCTTTGCGGCACTTCCACCACTCCGGGTCGTTCTCTGGCTTCTCTATGACTTCCATTACCTCGCCCCGTTCAAAGTTCAGTTCCTCGTCGTTGCCAGATTCGAACGGGTAGAGAGCTTGAACTGTGTGCAGCACCCTGTTTCCGTTTGCGCTGCTGCTCACCACAGTGACCACCTGATCAGTCAGCGATCCGGCAGCCGGATCTCCAAATCCGCCCATGCCACCTCCTCCCGCCGTCCCATCTACATCCTCTGTCACGTAGTTAGAAGGGAACCAGCCAGAGCGTCCGTTGTAGCTGCCCCGCCACCAGCCGTCACTGCACTTCTCCATCACCACCACCCGTGTGCCTTTCACGAGGGACAGCTCGTCGTCACGCTCCGCCGAATAGTGGAACTTGACAAAGGCGGGCACGTTGAGGTCGTACAGCCTCTCGCCGTTATCTGTGCTCAGATCTGTGTCGGCATTTGAAGCGGTGTCTCTCATCCCTCCCTTCCTGTTCTTCACCTTCCCAATTCCTAGGAGCAAAAACAATTTTTAGAAAGAGGTATTGATTTTCTTTTTCACATTTTAAAATGAAATCTTTCTGAATATAGAATGAATTCAAAATTTAGGAAAAGGCAAAGTATTTAATTAAACCATTTTAGACAATCCACTGATGATCTCTAATGAGCTTGCTCCTTTCATGCAATCAAGATGCAGGTTGGTGCGCATCCTACAGATACCAAGGATCCTACTGAAAGCATTGACCTCTGCTCAGAGTATCAATTAGTGGTTAACTAAGCTGGTTTTTGTTAAATATTGATGTATTATTGACATTATTTATTTTTAAGACAAAATACATATTGCATGCTCACATTGTCATTTTACCCACTTTAACATTAATTGGCACCAAATCTAAGTACAGCAGGAGGGAAAATCCCCTCAGAGAGTAAAAAAAAATGCTTTTTGGTTGCCAATTGAAGGCATATTTAGGGGAAAAAAATTTCATTTTCAAAAGAGCATTTCTATTTTTTTTTTATTTACCTGAATATGCCTTTTTTTTTCCCCAAAACATCAGGTTTTTTGTTGTTGTTTTTTTTTTTTTTTTTTGCTGAAACTGCATTTAAAAAAAGTCTTCTGAAACAGTGTTTCCCCACTTTCTACTAGTATGGGACAAGTCTAAACAGAAACAGAAAAGCACAAAGAAAATAAAGCAATAATTAGCATTACGGGCTTTCTAAATATCCGTCCTTTTCCACGAGACCACAAACACCCCCATGCTCCAAATCCAAATCCATCCTTAGGATTAGGCCAAGGTACTGAGGACACAAAAACCAAAAAAAGTGACATACCGGAATAAAAACTAAGTGGGATCAAAACTTGTTAAGGCAGGGGCCTAAAAATCCTAAAACAGACTTTTTTTTCTTTCATTTACTGTCATCTAACACAAAACCAGGCCCCCTAGTCAACTTGCCTTGAATACTTTGAGACCAAAGAACTTCTGTTAGCTACAGCCTCACTGCTGCTAATCACATTGCACTAATCACCTTGGCATGATCTGCATCCTTATTTCAAACTCTGCTACTTTTCTCAAACTCTATAGTCCTATTGTTGCAGGGCTGTGGCCATCTTATGATGTTACAATGACTCGAGCTCAGCCCAAGCAGACACTGATATCAGAGACGGTGACAGATTTAGGCCCGTTTCTGATTACGTTTGCAAGGCTATAGCTTGCATAATCAAAAGACAGCTGGGTGAAATTATACAGTGAGGCAGGGTGGAGTCTCCGGGACTGCTCTGGGAGGAAAGCGTGCGCCGTCTGTTATCCCAGTGAGGAGAAACGCCAGTACCCTTTACCACAGATGGATTGTTACTGAAAGGTGCCTCTGACTCAAGGAGAGCAGACAAATTTCACGGTAGGGCTGAGAGTCCAACGTCAAATTGCTTCCAGGTAGAGCCTGTTATTAGTCCCACCACTGTGCATAAGTACAGAGTGCAGACAGGGTGTTAAGAGCTGATGTCTGGAGGCGGAGGTTACGTGCTGCACACATGCCAGTTAGGTATCATTGTACAAACTCAAACCAAAGACAAAAAGATATCCATGGACAGATGTTTCAGTCATAAAAACACTAAATTCCTAATGAGCACAAGTTAAAAAGTGATTACGTAGCTAAAACATTTATGGTTGAAATATAAAAGTTGATGGGCTTTATCTGCTGATAGCCACATCTTTTAGCAAATGTCAGAGAGCTTATATTTTATCTGCCAAATGCCTTATCAGTGTCCTTGTCATCAGTGTCCATTTGCTTCTTTTGTCTACCATGGTCCCTGAATGCTTTGCATTGAAAATGCAGAGCCACTTTATTTGCCTAGATGATCAATCTGCACCGAGCTAAATTTATGGGAAGTCTGGATTTGCCTGCACAGCTAACCGATACAGGGCAGCCACTAAGAGCAATGCTTCTAAAGCACATCACTTATACGGTTCTAGAGTCATTCATAATCATTCGCTTTTTGGCAGTGTGGGAGAGCTTCCTTCTGCAGTTTAGAAGAGATGGTATCTTTTTACGTCAAATGCACAAATGGAAATATTTTTTTTTTGCAGAGAAGGGAGCAGCTGCACTCAGCTCAGGTGGTGCTAAAATATTCTGGCAAGCACTACCTCGATATTTAGCCAGGCTTAAGTGTTCAGCTGAGTTCTGGACATTTGGGTACAATAGCTGGAAATGTGCAAAGGGTAATCCCAGGGTAGTAAATCTGGATGGAATCACACTTCATCTTTCAATAGCACAGAGTTAAGGCAATTTGCTGCAAGGGATTTTATTTGGTGTTTTAAGAATAAAGGGGTCTGGAAACAAAAGGAAATTTATCTTCATGAGGGGACTTCTAACGGCAAGTGGTTGTAGTCCACTTGATTTCAGAGTTAAATGTGGCTGAAGAGCAATCTACACAACATTTTAGATTGTTTTTCCTTTTTGAGGAAAAAAGGGGACAAAGAATTTTCCACCAATTTGATTGTAATATACTTCTTTTGTCGGTCTATACCAAAAACCTAATAAAATACAATAGAGCGAGTCGTAGGATTTATATTTTCCTTGGATGGGAATCCTATGACCACTTTTCACCAGCAACATGAAGTTACAGTGAGGCAGAATTACCAATGCTGGTCAGACTTTTGCCATGGGTACCTGACAGTGAGCTATTTTATTATATTTCAGGTTGATCCGTCATTAACAAGGTTTTCAGCTATAGTTGGTAAAGTATGAGTGGTGTGAAAATGAAGCCCCTACCTGCACGTGTGCAACTTGAGCAGATAAATGACTTCAACACAATAGGCACTAGAAAACTGCTTCCAAATTTAGGTATGTGCTCTTGTATTCTTATGTCTAAATTAGGAATAATTGAATGTTATTTATAACAAAACAATAAGTAAAAAGTTTATCTATTACTTAGGTTTAAAATTTTATCTTTATACAGTGAAACAATATTTCTACCTGCATTTTACCAGCCCATGCATGTGGAAAAAAAGTTCACTATGGGATTAACTAGTAAGGAACAGTATGCAATAGCTAGATATGCAAAACTGCATCTTCCCGAAGTCCAATTCAATTGAAAACTTGATTAGACAATTTTTCCAAAACACAAAAATGTTATTTCTCACACAGCATGTCGCACAAAATTTATATGACTACCATTTGGGGTTTTTGTAAGTAAGTAATGGCTGGAAAGCACCATTTGAAAGCAAAGGCAGACACCAGTCAGACGACTAAAAATACCCCCTCACCCCCATTCTGCCTTACTTTCTGCACCTGACTGGAATCCTAAACACAGCCAGTCACTTGAACTTGGTGAAAATGTACAGTGTGGGAGTTGCAGCTTCCACTGAAAGCCACAGACCTTGTCTGCTGCAAGCTGGGAAAGCCTTATGAGAGAAATTAAGAAACACTGTGAGCTAGAAACTTCTCTCGCGCAGTGTCACATGCCTTTTTTCCCCCCCATGTATTTGCTGAGAGGGATCCAGAGGAAGGAAATTACAAAGAATCAGATGGCTGTAAATCACTGCAAACAATGACGAAGAGCGCAACAGGCACACGTTGCACTCTGCCGAGGAAAACAGAATTCAGAAGAGTAAAAAAAAGAAAAAAAGGTTTGTTTAAAGATGAAATGCAACAACGTGAAGAGAAGAAAGTGCCGGGAAGTTTGTCCAGCTACCAGTGACATACAGGAATGATTTCTTTTTGTTTTCCAATTCTGGCCTCCCTACGCTAGTTGGTTGTCCATTGTCTGCCAAGGCCCTTTCGACCTCCCAGCTTCCCTCCATTCCAGGGCTCTTCCTCTGTGGACGACAACACCCCGCGTCAGGCTGTCTGACAGGCCTTTAACATCCCTTTGCTTTGACACGGACACTAGTCAGTTTCAGTCCAAACTGGGCTGAGCATTTCTGTGGCAAGTTGCTGTGACATCCTCTAACGCAACAATCGTTAAATTGCTTAAATTACTGTGTAGCAACGTCTGTCCCATAATGGCAGACGCTCAGAATGAGCTCTGTAAGTTCATGACAACAATGTTTCTTCAGACAGGTAGTGGAAAACAGCAGTCCTCAGCCATACGCTTTGCTCTGAGACATACACATTAGCTACGATGACAACATGTGGAGCCAGAGGCACCATGAGACAATCAAAGAGGAGGAAAAGCTCACGAATGAGTTGGCATATTTGTGGTCGGGGCTGCCTTTTAGAGGCCATGGTTTCAATTGAGTCTGCCAACATGGCTGACTGATACACAGGAAACATGCAGACTTCTTTCAACTTCAAATGCAGGCATCCATCGATCTCTGTGATGAAGCAGAGGTCAGGAGAGGTGCTGCTGAGCAAAGCTGCTGTCAGGGGTGTGATCTGTCAGGCTGCATCGACTAATGACATTTCGTTTCAAGAAACCCTGATGGTAACCCACTCATAAATTCATTGTCACCACAGGTTCGGAGTTCATTCCATTTTATTGAGTGGAATGATATTTAAAAAAGCAAGGTTTGTGTAATTTAGGGAAAACAAGCATTTGCATTGGCATAGTAAATACTAACAAGGCAATAACCTAATATTTAAAAACTCAAGTTTCTTTAGATTAGCCAACAACAAGAAAATGCTAATATGGTGCAAATAATCACATGTAAAAGAGAGGAAGATGAACAGCAATGTTCAGAGTGTATTTTTCCACTTTGATCACTCAAACGCCGCTGCAACGTGTTTCATACACAGGTTTCATTTTCCATTTAAAGAAGTTGGTGCATCTAAACCCTTAAAAAAAAACAAGTTAAACTGGGTTCTTCTGTATTAATATTAGGACCTCTTAACAGCTTTGATGGAATCAACTTAATGTAGAAATAACTTTCTAACTCTACAAGTTACAGTGAGGGTCAAATCAGATTAAAGTTGTCGTATTGCTAGACTCACTGATCTAAATAACTCCTAATGGCAGAAGCAAGACGGTTAGTATTTCTTTCAGCTGTTAAAAGGCCCACAGCGGTAGTCCCACTGACTAGTTCAGATGTTAAGCTGTTTGAGCCTGCCGGTTGCACCAATTCATCAGCTCTTCAGCAAGAATAAACTATTAGGATATTGCTTGTGCTTTGCAGCAATCAAAGAGGGTATACAAACATTACCGTCTGTAAATAGGCAGCATCCAGAATTCCTAAAGTTAAAAAAAAAGGTACTGGCTTTTAATTGCAGTAGCAAAGGCTCTGAATATCAACCTAAATGAGTTACTTTCTGGAAATTCATGTAATTATTACAAAACATTATTAAGATTCAGTGTTGCTAAAAAAAAACAAAAAAACAAAACAAAAAAAAAAACAATGAACTACTGCTTCAATAAAAACATATTTTCAGGTGTAATAGATACTATATATAAGAAAAATCAGTGGCCCATCAGGAAGTCCTTGCTATCCCTCATGTTTACTGCAAGTGCAGACCACTACTCACTTCCTGATGGGAAGACAGGAAAACAATGGTTGGTAATACAGCTTTAAAGAAGATAAATGTTGAAGGCATGAATGACTTAAAGCCCCTCCTCACTAGATTTAGTCAAGCCATGTTTTGTTTTGGTTATTTAGTCGGTAAAAGAGTGAACAGTTTGGAAGAGAGAAGCGGGAATTGAGGAGGGAGGCATCCAACAGACAATCCCAAACGACATGATTCAACTTCCCTCTGACTTCTCACTTCCTCTTTGGCTCGTACCGAGCTCGGAGAGAAATGTGGCTTAAATTAGAGTTTCCGCTCGCTGGGGAGGCTGAGAAACAGGAAAAAGAAGGGAGGGGAGGCAAAAAGAAACAGAGGAGGAGGGAGAGAGAGAAAAGCAGCGGCTCATGCAGTTTGCACAACCAAAATGTCTGTTAGCTCATCCCTATCTTCACCTCCTGTTAGAGAACGAGCAGCCGTTAATGTGGGCAGCGAGGGCGTGATTGAAGCAACAGTTTACCTTGTTAAAAATGAATGTCAGCGTGGCTGTTAAGCACTGACTATTCTCCGATAACCAGGAGAGGGGCTTAAGATGGGAGCCCGAGCCCCATCAATCATCAAGGACCCCATTCCTCCTTTTAGCACAATGACTACAGTGTTCTACATGAGAACCCTTCAACTGCAGCTCATGACCGGCAGCAGGGGGACCCTCCCAGAATGAGGGAGCAGCCCTGAGGGAACATAAAAGAAAACAGGCATCTGCGACTCTGGGAGATATTCCTAAACAGACTGAGGAGGAGGGGTCTAACAAGAGATAGATACTGTAATCCACCAAGTTGTATCCGACCTCAGTTAGCTAAAACGCAAGAAGAAAACAATGAAGCAAGATTTCTGCCTAAGTGTGCCTTTCAAAGAAAGAAGGATTGCCGGGGCAATTACAGGCTTCAGCTCAGCAGAGGGCTTTCAAAAGCAAAGCCACCCAGCCGCTCACACAGACTGAGACAACCTCTCTTTGTCAGACCAAACCGGTTCACACTCAAATCTTTACCCGATTGCTCAAATCTTTAACTTTCTGTGGGTAAGCTTAGAGCAGTTCTTTAGCCAAAGCAAAACATCTTTAAGAGCCTTGACAGCTTTTCTTGTAGAGTTAAAAGACACACAACTACTTAAAGTTCAGAGAAAAAAGATTTTAAAGTGATCAAAAGCCAAACAAAGCCAGAAAAAAAATTCCTGGAGACACTGAAGGCTAGAAAAGATTTAAACTCACGAAAGAAATGTTTGAATAGGTTAGCCATGTCCATTTTGGGCTCGCTGGCTCTCCCCCTTCTCTCCGTCGTTTTCCCAGCCCCTGCTCTCTTCCCACTGCAGCTGTGAAGTTATTCCATGTGAACACCCTGAGAGCTGGGCGGACTGTAGACAAGGGCGGCCCACTTACTGACCATGTGATCAGGGGTTAGCCAATGAGGGCAGGTTACAGAGGCCCCAGATCAGCTCTGGAAAGGAAGAGTGCAAGTGGCCTCATGGAGTGAAGTAGTAAGGAAGAATGGGGAATAGGAGGGAGTGTGTGTGGGGGGGGGGGCTTAGACACAGAAAGAAAAGATCTAGATGCTAACTAAGAAGCTATTTTCCAGCTGAGAAACAAGAGTTGGTTAAAATAACTTAAAAAAAAGCAGGAATCCCTGGCATCAGTTTAAGTGACTGAATCCTCATGTCCATTACAAAAGCTGTTTGAGACACACTTGCATCTTTATAACAGACCCAGGGAGAAAGATCCCTTAAACACTGAAACACTCCCAAACAGTTAGACAGCCCTTTGCAGGCAGATGAGGCAAGCTCACACCCAGCAACAAAAAGATAAACGGTTCCTCCCACACAACATATTAGAGTGTGAGCCCAAAGCTGCTTCTCTCGCTCGCCCACATATATTAACAAGAAGGAGCAAACTGCCCACTGTACAGATTAGGAAAGCAGCATTACTAAACCATAGATTATACAATACCTGGAAAAACGTGTGCATAATCCTTTCACTTTTTTTTTTTCAGAACAACTAAAAACAGCTAATAAACTGTAAGGATTTTATGCAATAGTGTCACACAAAGTAGCTTAAATATGTTAAGTGGAAGAAACAGAAAAAACCCGCTGAAAAATGAGGCATGTAAACTGAATTCTAGCGATATATTGACGTGCCATTTACAAAATGGTAGATCGCTGTATTGAAAAGAATATTATAGCTTTATTTTTGTAAATATTTTTGTATTGATTCAGACATAGAATAAACCGCAACGCTACAGCGTTTAACAAAAGCAAACTCTGATATCAATACAGGGAGGGCAGCTTCGAATCCACCTACTTGCAATGGAGCTGGCGCCTACGGTCGGCGCCGAGTTACAAACATTTTAGAGGAGCACAACCAAGGTGCGCACTCTGATAGCGTGACCTTTGGTGCACACTCCTTTGGGTCTGGTTCAATGCGGCAAGTATAAATCTAGCTTCACGGTTGAAGGTGGTATATGAAGCTGTGTAATAATAAGGTAATAAAAATAATAATGGCAGCCCAGGAGGATGTACACGTACAGGGCTAAACCATTTCTGCGATGCAGAAAACGTGGACGGAATCACAGAATTTAGCAAATAAAATGGAATGTAGTACAAAACAATTAACAGAATATTCACTCTTTTGGGCAAAAAGTAGTATTTATCTAAGGTCTTTTGCCCCCTGAAAACAGATTTCATGTAGATGTTGCCATTACATCAACTTTGTGCAAATTGATGATTCTATCTTAGAAAGAGGAACATCAAGAATGTATAAGTGGAAGTTGCGGGTTCACGTGGCATCTGTATCCGTGATTGGCAAAAACCAAACATGGGAAAGCAGGCACTAGTTGTTGCTTCATCCAACTGAAGAGAAGATCCCCTGGATGTCCATTCTTTCCCTGAACAGATTCAATTGAAGGAGTCCCAGATTAATCATGTGTAAAAGTAAAACAGAATGCTACACATGATTAATCTGGCTTGCAAATGCTTTTGCAAGACGCTGTAGAACAGGTCCTTCTAGGACTGTGTTAAATTTTTACACAGACTGCTACACCTTCGACTCATGTTTCATTTAGAGTATACAGTAAGTTAGGCGTGAGTTGTGTTTGTGACAGTCACGCAGCTGTTCTTAAATAATTTGATGATCTGATACAGTGACAGCTGGGTTGTTGTTGAGAGGCCTTCAGCTTTTGTTTACAGCAACATAATCTCCCACTAGCACACAAAAACCCTACACGGCGAAAATAATGGCGTATAAAGCCAGATCCTTAGGGCAACATATGCGGGACAGACGACTTAAAGTTTATAGAGCAGTCAAGGAATATCCCTGCTTAAGTCATTAGTTTTGGGATATAAAAGTAACAATTTCTCTTTTACTCAACGTTTCAAAATATCACACTATAGCTGTAGTGCATGCACTCAGACACTAACAAGAGCAAAAGGGAAGTCACAATTCACATTTCCCACAGATAAGTGTTTTGCAAACACTGGTGAGTGCGAGATAGTTATAAAAATTACATAAGGACCCTTTTTTTTCTTCCTTTATCTTTTGTTCATGGAAAAACTACTTTAGAGCCATCATTCACTCTGAATGATCCTCCTATAAAAGCAAAACTGCTTCATCACATCAACAAGAGCAAAAGTCCTGAAGTCAAATTTGTTCTTAGTGTTTTATGAGTTAGTGGATGTCTTATTACAGTAAAAGCGACAATGCCTGATAGCATAGATTAATGGCTCCGTGTTAATAACACAACAAAAAAACTCTCCTTTTATGGATCCCATCGCACAGGCCATGTGCGATTTCTAAACCTGCAGCGGGTAATTTGAAGTTAAAGGGCCGTGTATAATATATATAATTTAGCCCAGGATCTATACTCCTGAAATATGACTAATGAAAATGGCAGTAATAATTAGGGATCTCCCAACGTACAACTTTTCACTTCTGATACAAAGACACACCAGTTATTTAAATTGACCAAAACCTATACTGAGCCGATATACTGATTCTTGTAGAGTGGCATGTAAGGCTGGACGATATGGATTGAAGTTGCATCTCAATATACTTCTCAGTTTTGTTTGTATTGCCTGTATAAACAATATAAAAAAAAATTTAGAAAAACCCAAATAGATGCCTGTGCAAACTTATGAAAAATGTTTCCATTTCTACAAAACTCTTCCAAAATAAAATTTTAGGAATACTCAATATAATAGTAAAAATAATATGATAATAAAAAATAATCTTTATTTGGAGCTTCAAGACTTCAGACTATATATCCAAATAAGTGGGTGATTATCTCTCCCTCCATATATTTCACAGTTTCTCTGTCATTGCCTCTTTTTTATGAGAAGAGAATCATACCAATACAATTGATTAGTATAACCACTCATGCAGAGCTTTAAAAAATATATTGGAACTACAAGCAGGTATTTACCAGCTTTTCTTTCCTAATTATCGTGTTAAGATACATCTCTCTTTCCCTCCCTCATGCCAAAGCTCCCCCTCCTCTAGGCTTGATATCTGATTATTATCCAGCCTCAGTGGAATGTTGGATAAGGCTTGAACAAGTGATATTATTCCAACAGAACAACAGTCAACAATAGGTATGAGAACAGCTGACCCAGTTGCCAATGTGAAACATAAACCTAAACAAAAAAAAAAAAGGTAGACGCTCACTAAGACTAAGATTTCCAGAAAGTTGTCAACATTTCTACATCCTGCGTGACAGACACAGGATGACAGCTCAAAAGAATAAACCAGGACAACTGTGCTGTAATATGTTCAGCTAAGGTCAGCTCCAGGTCAAGTCATCCTCTTCTAAATTTGACAAAACCTTCCCCAGGGCAGTTTAAGTGTACCCAACTCTCAGGGAGTATCATTGGCATGTAGAAATGTTATGTATGGAACTTTAAAATACAACATACTACCTTAATACTGTATTAGAGGAGTCATTTGTAAAGATTATTTTACGGGGGAGTGTTGGCCTAAGGGGTTAGAGCAGTGCGCCTGTCCTCTGAGGAGGTTGAAAGTATCCGGTTTGATTCCCACAGGCTGCACACTGGGTCTCTGAGCAAAACACTTAACCCCACACTGCTCCCCGGGCACCGCACAATGGCAGCCCACTGCTCCCCAAGGGGATGGGTTAAATGCAGGGGTAGATTTCTCCAGTGTGAGATCAATAAAGTTCAGTTATTATTACACATTAATACTGCAACAGAATATGCAATATGCAGAAAAGATTCAACCATCATGCCAGGGGCATATTTTAGGGATAGACTTCTTCCCTACTTATATGATATGGCTCTGGTTCCTGCACTGGGAATGATGCGGTAAAGAAACAGTCCCACAAAACAAACTTGTTTGCTTGAGAAGGTTGCAACAGTGACAAAATACCTAAAGACTAACAGATTATAATAAGAACTTAGCTCTGCAACCATATTAAAGTACACCAATTAAAACAACTGCTTTATCATGTCTTTTATAAAGGTCCAATGCAGAAAAAAATACTAAATTACACTATACAAAAAAGAAATTACACATGGCACACCTATTACCAGGGTATTTGGCACTGCTTCTTGAAAAAGAATTGAGCACAGGCAACATATAACCTTGGCATTGATGTCTGCAGCTGGGAACTACATAGTTTAAAAACAGACCTGTGATTATCTAAGTTGAAAAAATTAATGAAAGTCGGCCTAGATAAGGCCTTTGCTGCAACTTTGACTCAGCGAATGCAAAAAAATAAATCTGCATGTGGAGGACGAGCCCCTTTAAGCTTAATCACAAGAATTAATTTCATTTACCGAGCGTGTCTTTCAGGTTCTTGACAATGGAGGCCTTCCTGGCGCTGTTTTTCCTCTCCACATAGTTGGACGGGACAAAGCCGGTTTTGTTGGTGGCATTGCGGACCCTCCACCAGGATTTGGAGTCGTCGAGTAGCCAGAGGCGCTCGTTTTTCTTGATGTCTAGCTCCTGGTCCTGTTGAGCCATGTAGTCAAACTTGGCGATGACAATCACCTCTTCAGTCATCTTGACCTGGGGGGACTGATGCAGAGAGGCAAGAGGCATCAAAATCTTTGTTGGAATATCATCAATTGCAAGATTAATACTGTCAAAAAGAACTCATAATGTAATTAAAATATTAATCCAAGTATTACACATTCAGGCCCTCTATGCAACTAATATATATTTTCTGTCACTTTTTGGCCTAAAAAGGGTTTTGTTAAGTAAATTATAAGGAAGACTGTAGTCAAAAAGATACATTTTGCATGTCTGCAATGAAACAATTTTAACCTGATTAACACGGAAGTATTTGATTAAATATAGCAAGTCATGTTACTGCATTCTTGATCAACATTATCAGTCATTTTCCCAATACAGGTTGACTTTTGCAAGGCTAATCACAATCTGCCTTCCTTCTTTTGAAAAAAAAAAAAAAAAATAGATGTTTAGTACACACAAACACACATATTCTCACACAGACACGTGTACATGCTGCTCCTTATCCTTAATGTTTGGTTTAATGTCGACTGAAGTCAAATTCATGCTTTGTGCATTCAAACCGAGTTAATGAAGTCGATTCCGATCTGAATAATTTACAAGAGTTCATTGTGTGTTTGTTTTGTGCAGCTGTATTTTAATCTGCCCACATAATGTTACTGATAAGAGAAATATAGACTTTCCCTGACAATTTCATCTTTAACCTTACTGAGAGCATGGATTATGAAATAAAGACTGCTGCATCCAGTCTGTGTGTCATATGATCTGTTCTGCTGTGCTCAGATATCCCCAGCTGTCCCAGAGGAGCTGTGAAGAGAGCAGCTGAAACACTAACTATTAACAATAACGAAATTCATATTAAGACAGAATATCTGCTAATCCCCCCCAAAAAAAATGATTAATGGGATTTGGAAAATCACAAGTAAAGAAGTGCTTCACAAACATAATCCTAATATAAACAATTTAAAATCTAGTTTATTTTATTCTACTGCATATACATGCTACTGACCCTAATGAAGTT
Organism: Cyprinodon variegatus; assembly: GCF_000732505.1. Lineage (NCBI taxonomy): Eukaryota > Metazoa > Chordata > Actinopteri > Cyprinodontiformes > Cyprinodontidae > Cyprinodon > Cyprinodon variegatus. The sequence goes on along the minus strand of NW_015151079.1, from coordinate 290,755 downwards.
TCCGCCTGGAACCAAATATAAGCATATGCCTAAGATTCAAGAGCTCAAAAGGTTTCTATGCATTTTCTATTTTAATATTACGGACCTTTGTTTTTAAGAAATTCCCAATTCATGAGGAAGGAGAGGAATGAAGGCTAAAAGAAAGGAGATGAGTACAGCACAGGGAAGGGAATTAGGAACTGATAGGAAGGGAGGTTCGGAAGGTAAGGAGGGAGGGTAAAGGAAGGGAAGAATTGGGGAGGGAGGAATGAGAAAAGGCTAAGAAAGGACAAAAGGAGAATATGAGGAGGAAAGGAAAGAACATTATAAAGGCCAAAAAAGGGGATGGAAGGTAACTGTAGGAACTATGGCTGGACAATTAACTGTATTAGCAATATAACTGCAATTTAGAAATATCCCATTTTTAAATCACAGAGGCACTCGTTTTTTATTGGCAATACATTTAACAAGAGTAAGTCACTACAGGTCTCCCTCCAGCCCTTTAGGTGGCGGTAATACAATTAAAGTAGGGGAGGCTGTCGCACAGGAGGGACGAGAGAGTTGTAGCTAGCACCTAGATCTATGCATTACAGGAAAGATAAGAACTTTTTTATGCAAATGTTACAGTAATGTCCTGAAACACTGCACTCTGGTTAAGCAAGCGTTCAAGGTCATGAAAAAACTGAAAGCCTGCAGTAAATTATCAACATGCATTTGCTTAGTGCAAAGGGAAATCTTAATCACAATACTGATTGAAAATAAACACAATTTAGATTTTTGGCATATTTGTTCATCCCTAGTAAGAGCCCTTGCTACAATATTCTAATCATTATCAGCAATAACAAAAATATTTATTGCTAGTAGATAAGTATCTACCAACCTTAAAAGAGTAACTGAAGCTTAATAGGCATACCTGTTCTGCATCAAAGCTGAGAACTAGCTGGGCAGATGTTCTGTTGACCTGGAACAAAAACAGAATGAACATCAGAGTTAAAATTGCAGTAGGCCTACATTATGAAATAATGTGACAAAGAGGATTGTAGTATAACAGCACCTCTTGCACTATACCTTTTTTCCAGAAGGTACAGAACATAATTACCCAAATATACCCACCAAAAACAAACAAAAAAAAGCTAATAATTCTAGACAGATTTTCATTATTTAAATCTCATCCAAACCGGACATCTACTAATTCTCTTATTGAAACAAAAGACAATTGTTTTCTTATGCAGACTTTAGAGCTAAAAGCTTTCTAAATGACATGAGATTTAAATGATTTACTTTCCAAGAGGAAACAAATAATAATTCACATAAGCCAAGAGGATGGTAAAGATTATTGTAATATTAAGGCCTACTACCATGCATGAAGCAAGTCTCTCTGCAAGTCGTGATGATGTAGTGAATCATTTTAAATTTAGATCTGGCCTAGATTGGTTCTCACATGCAAAATGCTGTGTCTGTTTGAGCTCAGTTATTAAATACAGAGGGCTCTATTATCATCCGTGCTTCATAACTTCCCTTGAAACATCTAAAATTATGATTTTTGGGAGACTGTGAGCCACTGTAAAAATTTTCTCTTGTCGAACAAAGCATGCCTTCACAACGGCAAGTCTTGTGACCTAAGCAGCCACCATCAGAGTTAAGCTACGCTTAGTTTAACATTGCAGATACTTGGGTCAGCTATGGTGGGGAGCAAGGCTCGAATGAAGTGGCTCCTCTGATGTCATGGGAGTGGATGAAGTTTCACCTCTCCCCCACCATGACTGACTTCAGGGACCAGACAGTGACTTCATTGAATGTGAGAGAGGCTTTTTAAATGTATTTGAAGCAGCAATGCTGTCTAGGTTTCAACCACAGCTGGCCTTGAGATGACTGCACAACCTGATCTTAGGCAAGCAAGGGTGAAGGGAGCCGAGCAGACTTTCAGCATGGTTAACCAAGACTAGAAGAGGAGAATAAGATTTAAATCTCATCTTACAGTCGCCCAGCCAAAATAACAGCAACTTTGGACCCTCAGCCAAGAGGCTCGACAAAGATCCTCAAAGGTCTGCTCACACTAGAAAAGAATAAATGATAAACAAATAGGGGTAGCAGTAAGCTTTATTCTAATAAAGTAGTAGCATTAGGGTGTTCACTGCGGTTAAATCTTAAGGCATGTTATTGCCTGCTTCTTTTCCATTAATTACATTAGTGAACACTGGGAGAAATGCAAGGGAGCGGCACACAAAAACAAAGAGCTGATTTACTCTCCTCGAGTGCCTCAGTCACTCCAACAAAAGGCAACAAGCTCCCCACTCCCTGGGTTGGACCAAGTGGCTGTACGTTCGCTTCATCCCACTTTCCTTTCTCACCATAATGCTGTTTCAATGATTTAATGTTCGACCCATCAGTAAAGGACTCCCTCTTTCATCCATCTTACATTTCATGCCGAATTCTGTGTCTTGCTCATGTTCTTTACGAACCAGTTTTTTCTCCAACATCTGATTTAGCAGAGTCTTAAAATTCCATGCCAGTTCTGCAGTGGTTTAGAACAGTGTAGATATGAGGGAGGTTCAAACCAGGGGGTGACAGACGCTCTGAGATAATCACGCAGCTGCAGACAGAGCCGAGGCCAGTCGCCATGCTGAAGCACTGAACACCAGGTCAGGCAGGTCAAACTGCTCATATGGTGGCACTACGGATATTCTTTTACACTGATCCCAACCAGCAGCATTTCTTCAAAGTTTGGTAACTCCAGATTGGTTCTGTAGGCCATTTTAGCCTTTAGATTGTCTAAACAAATAGCTTCTACAATAGATGAATCAATTTAGTTTGTGACCTAATATGGCAGATTTTCTGATCAGTAATTGGCAGTTTCCTTTTTTTAATTAATCTTCTAAAAATGACACTCAGTGTGGCAGTAATATTTATCATCAATAAGGTGTTTTAACAAAGCCAGAGGAAGCATGTTAAAACAACTACTTTAAAAGAGTAAATTTTCTTCAACATGTCACAATATGTTGAGACATGTCTGCTTCCATTCAGGTTGTTTCTTAAAGAGACAGCAAGGTGTTAGCAGAAATCAGGAAGAGAGTCTTTTATCCGTTTTATTCCGTTTTAGCTTTTGTGTTTTTAACTTTTGGTCCATGAAGCTGGGCTCCATGCTAGTAAAAGGTTATACCAAGGTTATGATTACAGAACCGGTACCATACCATTATGCTTCCAATGAGATGCCAAAGAAGTGACCTGAATTTTATACAGCTGCACAATATAAAGAGAAAAGATTGCTGTCACGTTAGATTGCCTCTATTAATTGCCCTTAGGCATCAGTATGTACAAGCATACTGAAGCCTGAGGGCAACCAGCACCAAGTGTGTCTGACTGACCCTGTGATGAACTGCTACAGGATCACTTTAGAAAGGCACCAGCCCCTGTACAAAAAACAAGGCCAGTAACTAGCATATATAGGCAAAGGATACATAGTATAGACAGCATTTTAGAATTTGGTCAATGCTTTCTGTAACCAGCTGTCAGTCTACAGACAAAAATGTTTTTACAGATAGTTATACATCACACCTGGTTCTTGAAAATGCTTGATATAAATATCAAGCATTACAAAGAAGCAACCAATAAGGACACAAGCACTAATTCAGGAAATTACACCATCACTCACACAGCAAGTGAATAGGTTCAAAGATTTCTTTAGTAACATTTGCAAGCCGTCTATTTCAATTCTGCCCCCATTTAAAAATATTTTTTCTACTCTATATGTATATCTTTTTAAGAATAGTTAAATTTTATTCTAAATAATTGGTGATTCTGTTTTGCAGTTTCATGATGCAAACCACTAAATGTGAAATAACTCTGGGGGAACCGTAACTAAAGGTAACCTATGAAAGAAATCCTGATCTGGAGCAGATCCATCATTGATCTAAACAATATGTAGGGAATTGATATTACTATGAGAT
>NW_015151079.1:280672-285672 GCF_000732505.1 Cyprinodon variegatus | reverse complement strand
TAAAAAAAAACTAACAAGAAGGCCGACAACAGAATCCTGAACAACCTTCTGCAATTATTATGCAAAGTCCATGAAACTCTTAACATCTTGAAAATTTCATATAAAAAAATAAATAAAGAAAGAAAAATCTAGAATTCTTTTTTTCTGGAATGATAATCTTTGTTAATGAAATTTTGTTGAGAAACCCTGTTCAGACTACACATAGATGCAGAACGAAAGAAAAAAAAATAGCCAAATAGAAAGAGTGGATTTTGTCAGAGTAGTGTATGAAATAAGTGGCAGTCTATTTTAGGGCTGAAACAATTAATCAGATAATTATGTTTAATCAATTATTGAAATAATCGTCAAATAATTTAGTAATCGATTAATCGTTATCTGGAGTGTAGAGACTCTAAAACAGGCCTTTAGCTGACAGAGCGACCCTACTTGAGTAGCAATTATATCAAAATTGTTAAAAAAATAAAAATAAAAAAAAATACGTAAACATTACACAAAATCTTTTTTGTCTGTCAATATGCTCCATCCAGAACTACTCAAGAGGAAAAGTTGCAGCTGGTTTAATTTAGCAAAAAATCTTCTTTAAAGAACCTTTAGCTATCCGAATATTGATCGAAAACAATCGACAGATTAATCCATTTGCAAAATAATTGTTAGCTGCCGCCCTGGTCCAATTCATCATTACAAGGGATAATGATGTGTGTATATACATTTTTGGGTATATTTACTAACCCTGATGACCAACTGGCCTTGTGGGGACCAAAGGCTAGTCTTAATGTGGTGGACCCACATTTTTAATGTAAGGGAGACAGTTTAGAAGTTGTGAATTTAGGTTTATAAATATGCTGGTGATGGTTAAGGTGTCAGAGTTAGGCAAAAATACAAAACCTACATTTAATGCAAGTCAATGTAAAGTCCCAATATGGGGAGAAATACAAACTCGGGTGAAGGTGTGTGTGATGGTGAGAATGGCTACAGGGGGTTCTTACTGAATCTACTGTAGTCAACTATGACCTCCTTGGTGTTGATGGTGTTCAGGATAAGGTTATTCCTGGAGCACCGTTGTGTCAGATTGGGAAACTACTTTGTGTAGTGGGTTGTAGGGTTGTCAAAAGTATCGATACTCAAAAAAAGTATCGATTTTGAAAAGTTGTATACGGATACAATACTCATTTTCAAAAGTATCGATACTGTGCTACCAACAGTGGCACCTAAACAGTCATTCATCTTAAGAGCAGAATAGAGGAAAATGCACTTTCTGAACACTGTGATTGAATAATTCTGTGCACTTTTCGGTTTCAGACTTTTTTCTGTAACAGGTTCTGCTGCTGAGAATTATTTTTATTTTTTAACTGGTTTGGCTAGTGTAATTGTTATGAGTGTAAAGCATAGCCAAGGAAGGAACACTTAATTTTAATTTGGTAAGTTTTTTATCAAGCTTGCTTAATATTGTGCACAGCATACAACCTCAAAATATTGTTTATTATTTATTTATCTATTTATTGTATTTTTTTTATTAAAGAAAAAATTTCTTTTGAATTTTGGAGTCTTTGTTTTTATCCTTGTGGTATCGAAAATGACATTGAGTATCGAATATTTTACTTAGTATCCGTATCGAGTTGAAAAGTTTAGTATCGTGACAACTCTAGTGGGTTGTCGTCATTGTTAAATACAAGACCCACCACAAAGGTGTCATCCGCAAACTTCTAAACAATCTATGATTTTTTTTTTTTTTTTTTTAAACAGCAGACCAGTAATGTGCAAAGAGGAGAAGGTTGGCATGGCATGAGAAAACAACCCTGTGGCTTACCATTTCTTTATTCTTACTACCAAAACATTGACATCATTTTTTACAACCTAATAAGCATTAATTAAAAATGATTGGCTACATATGTAATTGAAAAAACAATGGTGAAAGGTAAGCTGATGTTTTTTTTTTTTTATAGTACCACAACAACTGCTCATCAGTGTTGTCAAAGGCAGATGCAAGGTGCAACTTTGCGAGTTCGTTTGTTAGGGTGAAACAGCAGTGACATAAATTCACCACATCCTGCACTCTACAGCTGCTGCGATAAATTCTGGTGTGCGTCTCTGCAGATGAGGAGGAGAATGAAACGCTGAGTAGAAATCCAGTTAAAGAGCACACCTAGTGGTCAGTGGACGGATGCAGTTTAAACCACGGTCATGTTGCTACACATGGAAAAGATGCAAAACAGGCTTTAGATAGTAGCAAGAGTTGTGAAGTCATTTTAGGTTATGTACATTAAGCAAGCATAAGGGAATGAATATGGGTCCTCTTTTCTCCAAGCAGTGGGAACAAATAATGTGCTGCTGCTCGGCAGAATTGCTAAGGCACTTGGACAGCAACGGCATGAGCTCACAGAGGCACACAGGGTAACCTAATCCCTCTGACAGCCCGCTAAAAATCACAGAGCTCTGCTGCCTACAGGAATGTGCTCTGTGTTCACTGCTAACTCAGCCCCCTTAGGCACTGCAGTTCTTCCTACAGCCTGCATAAAAAGTTGCATTTTAGCCACAGGTGTCCAGTATGTTTCACAAAGCGATAGGCAGGTGACTGCAACCAACCAATAAATAAATACAAGCTTGGATTTTTTTTCCCCTCTTTTGTTTTTTTCCTTCAAGCCTAAGTGACATCAGCTTAAGCTCATGAGACTGAAGCTCATCCCGGCAGTCCTGGATTCTCTCATAACAAAACAGCAGCAAAACAGCAAAGGGTCATGGGAGACTTGGCAGGCCAGCTGTGAGACAGGAAGTGTAGACACGAGAGTGACCGGATGATGGGAAAGTGATGCTATCTGACAGACCAGGATTCGACCCCTGAGCGGAGAGGAGTGAAGATAGCTTATCTTTGAAATGATGCATATAATGTACCTTGTTAAAGGGACAAGTGTTAATGTTAACACCAATGTTTCTGAGAGACGGTATTTATCATTGGAAAAGTGTCCTAAATCCAAATCATATTGAAATTGAATAAAGGGGAAGTGATAGCGTTACAGCTGTGATTGTGTGAAAGTAGTAGGTTATCCATCCCTCGGGATCCTCTGTAGATGTTGGGAATATCTTAAAATAGATTATGGTTCATGTCCTTTGAGAATAGACAGATTTACTCTCACAGCAACAACCAACAGCAAAGGTTTGGAGCTTTTCTTTCAGACCCACTTCACATCAAAGAGACCATTCTTTACTTTAAACAAAACTGTATGAATGTCAGAGATAAGCCACTGTTTGGAGTCTGTTGCCTGGTAGTTCACTTAAAAACACTCCGGCTGAATCTTCAGAATAGTAAGAGTTTCAACACAATAATTTTACAGAAGAAACTGGGTTTGTTGGAATTAAAGAACCACATTTTACAAACTACTGGCTGCAAAAAAAATAAATAAAACATTTAGTGAAAACTTCCTGGTTTCAACTGGAAGACATTTTCAAAGCGTAACATTTTAGAAATACTAAGAGCCTTTTCACTGCTCTGTTTTATTTCTTTTCCTTTAACACTTTGGATTAAAATATTAATATTTGGTCAAATCTGAATTCAGTTAAAAAATGTTTTTCATGAGAGCTTAATTCTATTAATATAAAAAAAACAAAAGAGCAACTGCATGATTATTATTATTATACATTATTTTTATAATAAAAGAAGTGTGAAGTTGTTGCTGAAATCGTTCTCCTTGTGAAATCAATATTGTGCATTTTATCTGAGACTCTTGGTCTCTGTTGTTGCACTTCATTGGGGATAAGAAAAACACTTGATAGAGCTAGTTCAATACCATTTTTTTAAAGCACAACTATCTTTGTATCTATAAATTGCTACACCCAAGTTGGGTTATATTCTATTAAGATTGCATGAAAAGCGAGGATGTTTTTGTTTCTTTTTTTTGTTTGTTTTATTTTAATTTCTTGCACAAGGAAAAGTAAGATTGCTCCGAGGCCGGTACCACGAAGCAGGATTTTTGGGTTAGCCAAAAAAACTTACGTTATAACCCTGACTTTCCGACACAAATTATTCTTAGCAAGGCTAGTCACCATGGTAACATACTCAGAACAACCTCTTGAAGGGCAGATTAGGTTTTAGGATTGATCTGAATCTCAGAACACGCTCCACCTAGCAGCGAATCAGCTGTTCTGGAAACCATGACAATGATAAAAGAAGCTCTGATTTAATTCAGAGCAAAAATAACTTAAATCACACAAATCACAAGAAGCTTGAAAACCAAAAAGCAGTTTAAACAATATTTTGTTAACAAATTGAACAGTTTTCAATTTATGTATTTTCCCTTCATTTGTGACATGGCAACCTATAACTGTTCTGTATTTGTTTTTTCCTGTATGTCCTTATATACCTCTGGCATTATCTTACTTCTTCCATGAATGCAATATGGAGCTACTAGGGCTGAAACAAATAATCGGATTAATCGTGATTAATCGATTATTGAAATAATTGTCATCTAATTTAAAATTAATCGTTAATGGAGTATAGGGACTCCGCAGTGATTCTGCGAGAATCTGCTGCTTAGACAAACTAAAAATGGGGAAAGTTCATTCAAAATTCAATAAGGGGAACTAGTCTGATATCAGTGGATTTTAATCAGACTGCATCTTAAATCTCAGATATAAACATGGAGGGACACTCCTCCATCATTTATGTAACCCGCTTATTAATGATAGAAGGGTCACTTCACTAACCCACTGATGTTGACAATTGCTCTTTGAGTAATATTACTTGATCAAGCCTTTTCCAACGTTCAAAACTACAAAAGAAGCAATAAAAGTAAGCATGATTCATGCTCATCTCCTTCCGGATCAATATCGGTATCACAAACAGTCGTGTCAGGACACCCCTAACTACAAAAGAGCTTTTGAGATGTACCTTCTTGCATAAAAGGATCTTAAAGCTACTTTTTTCCCCTACTCATCACAGAAAATAAAGCCTTCCAATCATTCAATTGTATCTGTCATTTTATATACACTATATTGCCAAAAGTATT
>NW_015151079.1:262613-279636 GCF_000732505.1 Cyprinodon variegatus | reverse complement strand
GCTGATGTTCGCCAACCATTCATGCAATTTTATTTACTCATTTTTTTAAATTAATAATCGATACTTGGTGTCAAGAATCGATGCAGTAGATCATGAAAATTAGAATCACGATGCATCATCATGACGATTATTTTGCACACCCCTAATATATATATATATATATATGTGTGTGTGTTAGCAAGGGAAAAAACAGGAAAGCTCCTTCCAGCGAGCGTTATAGGGATCTGTAGGCACTTTGCTCACATTTGATTTTAATGTGCAAAAGTGTCCAAGTTGAGGAATCCAAGTTTTTGACACTCAGAACGTGTTTGGTCTGAACGCAGCATTAGAAACACTCTGTGTAAAAGTTGTGGGTTTTTTGTGCATTTTACAGGTAGGTTGCGTCCAGTGTGATGAAAACAAACAATAACAGGCAAGGATAATATAGAGTAATAATATAGTAGTAATATAGTAGTACTAAGTAATATAGTAGTACTAATATAGAGTCTTCCAAGAAGCTCCTTGTATGACCTATTGGAAAGATGCATTAAACACACATCGGCTATACGCCTGAAAGTATTTATGTCTTTGCCCTTGAGATCACTTTGTTTGTTCTTTGTTACATTTTTTTATTAATTTAATTTTAAATATTAGCAGCAATGTCCTTTTTAATATTTCCTAGCTGATTTGTGATTAACATTCAAGATCAGTGCAAACACATTTTTTTTTTTAAAGGCATTTTTTTTGTTTGTTAAAACTACAGATGAGCCATTTCGATACCTGGGCGAATATCGGCTCTGACATTGACCAATTAGCTGATTCAGATATCTGTGATTCGAGATCTGAGATCCAATCTACTGCACTTAACATGGAACTGTAATTTGTTCATTTTACTGTTTATTTACTAATAAATAATATAAAGTACATTTCCATCTGTTCATTTTTTACCTTTTTTTGTAATGTTTATGTCAACGCTGAAGGTTTCGCTCACAAGATACAAGGTTCGTTCATTTGACAGTTGAATTGGATTGTATCGGGAAAAAGCTGGATGGGTGCATTTCTAGTTAAAACAGTACATTTGCAATGTGCCTTATACAGTTTGTGTATTAGTTTTATTTTAAATTTTTATCTCAACTTTTAACTTTTTTTTTTTTTTACAAGATTACAGTGTACATCTACAAATAGGCTTAGTCAATTTTCTGAGGGAAAACCTGATTATAGTCAACAGTAAGGGGTGGTTAAAAAATTACACATAAAATAGTATACAAGTTTAAAAGTTGTATCTTAAATAACTGCAAACAATTTATTGTTTCAACTGATCTTGAGCTGTAATTTAAATATGGACACCAAATCTAATCACATTTGATAACTGTTCATCCGTATCCGTTGCTTAATGGCAGAAATTAATCATAATGAAGCAATTGAGAAGGATTACAAACAACTACTTTAAAGAGCTTTCATTTCCCTGTTTCACTTTACGCCTGATTGCAGTTTAAAATTCCCCAGTCTGGTTTTTACTGTCTGGCCAACGGAGACACTGGAACAGGTGAGGTGACTAAATACTTTGAAAAGGAAACAGCAGCAACAATCAAGTAACATGATGATAGGATAGCAATTAGATAAACTGTTTATTTCACCCTTTCATCAATATAATTTACAGTTACAAAAACATTAGTACATGGAATATGAGTATTAATTAAAATCTAAAATAACTAATCAATGTTGTTTAAGGTTTCTCTTAATCTATAAACTAAGAACTGAGAAACATAAGTTTACGCTGCCATAGCCAGGTAATTCCTTTGCTTTATAGTTGCTTCATAGCTTCCATCAATTTTCATGCTATAACAATCTAATCTTCATACATACAATGTATGAAGTGAATAACTATGCATTATACTTTCATTTCTGATTTCAGAAAATCACAAATGAAAAAAGCTGTTTTCTTGAAAAAACAAAGATGACTCCTTTAAATTTGTGCCGCTCAAAATCAATTTTCCAACTGGTGTGCTGAAAGCGGAACCCTTATTAAAAGTGATAAACATACAAATATAAATTTCTGATCAAAGCCATCAAAATAAGAACAGAAAAAGGATAAGCTCATGTGACATGCTAAAAAAAAAAGACCTTTTACAAAGATGAATGAATGAATGAACAGAACTGAATACCCTCTTTTAAAGGTGAAGTGGATCACAAGAGGAAAAAAATAGTATTGTCTATATTAAGAGTATAAATCAGCTAAACAGAGTAAAAAAAGTGAAAAGAAGATCATTCAAAGGGTGTCTCTCGTGTGCACATGCTGAAAGAAAAACACTTGTATTTAGTAGATCAGTTATCAGTCTCATCACTACGCAGCCTGATCAAAGCATCCTTATCATTTACTCACACCGCTTCTGAGAAGCCTTACGCTTTTCAAGACAAACTATAGAAATAGTAACACTGCAAAACCATTTCCAAGAATACCCTAAAAATGAGCCAGACGTTCATGTAGTTTAATGTCTAGGCCTGTTCCATATTAGAAAACACAAAAATAGAAACTTTTAGATGGCTCAAAGAATTCTGCTGCAAATGTAATCACTGGAAGAGCTCATCCACATGGGAAATGGATACAGTTATAAAAACAGATTTTCCCTGAGGACCACCTTTAAAATCTCTATTCTATCTCTGTTGTTATTTCACTATTCAATCTTTATCTACATTTTTTGATTGCTGTGTCAATCGTGGGGATGAAGCACTAAACAAAAAGAAACAGCTGAAAGTCAAAGTTTCATAAGCAGCCTTTTTTTTTCTTATTTTGTCAAGTTAAAGCTTAGTATGATCATACTAATAATAGTTTTGTTAATAACTATCTTTATTTGTCTTTGCAGTAGTGCATTCCAATACGACTTCTCCTCTGCATTCACTCAATCCCTGAGTGACAGTTTGTGTTTATAACCAGGGATCTTCGACCTCTCCAGGACACAGACGCCATGCTGTCTGACCACTAGGGTAGATGCATCAGCAGTGGGTAGGCATTAGTCAGGAGATGCAGGAGAACTGGCAGATTAAAGGAGAATTGTTCCACACATCTTGCCCCTCTCAACATACAGTTGGGCATAACAGATGGAGGGTCAGTGAATCTGGACCAAGCTGGGAGGGGACTGCTTGTCGACCTTTTTTTTTTTTTTCCTGAATGTGCATTAGCACCCAACAGGATGCTCCTGATTAGCCTATAGTGTAAAGTAATGGGGACTTAATCTAAAATTTGGACTCAGCAGTGTGTTTTTCCAAAAACATTTAATTGCATTTACGCTTTATCAATGAACCAAAAAAAAAAAAAAAACATTTGCATAAAATTCTACCTTAATAACAGATTTACACATCTTTATCCAGACCTTTGGGCTGATACATTAGAGCCTAAGTTGGTATTTTGCCCTTCCCCGATACATTTTAGAATATATTGGAAAATGCAAAGCCTCTAGTTCAACTCCTAAGTCGTGAGAGCACCAGCAGAATTAAAATGAGAAATCCAAGTTTACATCCTGCCACAGGAGCATCCCTAACATCGTGTTCTGTAGCGTGTGCTGTCCTTAAAAAAACAGAGCATTGACAAACAGGTCGTAAAAACAGTTACCAACTGTACATTGTTTTTCTGCCAAAGCTCCCCTAAAATATTCATACTTGAAGGGACAAGCTTTGGAGTTGTCCAACAATAAGACTAAATTAGCAACTCCTGAGAAAATACACTAAAGTGTCACATGGTGAAACTTGTGAATAAGAAATCTGCATGTTTCTGCAAAAAAATTAGCATCGTCTACCAGATTGTTGATAAAAGATGAGGAAGAGAGGAAATATTTCTCTCAAAAAGACTTTGCTCTTTAGCACATGACTCTGATGACCTACACAGATTGTACACAACAGCTAAAGATGTTGTTTAAAACTGACTCGTTCACGTTATAACAGAAAAAGAAAATAATTCATGTCAATTCTTTTTCCAGTATACATACACAGAAAGTTTTTATATGATGTTCTAGGGCATAGTTTTTAAATAATTGTTCAAAACCCTAAACTGTCAGTCAGGAGGGGTTGGAACAAATGTATTAATTCATTGTTTTAGTGAGAATGGTTAAAATGGCTTTGGTAAAGTGGTAATTCCTTTTTGACATCTGCTTAAAAACTGAAAAATCCCCTCATCAAGTTGCATTATAAGGTAGACAAACAAAGCAACTTCTACAATTATTTTGTTAGGAGTTGATCTGTCCAGCTTGTGTCAGCAACTTTACCAAGTCATCTTGCAGAACAGCGTTTTCACTTCCCACAAAGACATGACACAAACAATAGAAACTAGAACTAAGCATTTTATTTGATTTTTATTCCCAAAATCTAACATAAAACCTCAAACATTTAGTATTGTTTTGGTCACGGTTTTGTATGAGATAATGCAGATACAGCTCACGTACTATCATTCATGTACTTTTAGCCCACATTTATAACTGTATTTATAATTTATAACCACCTAAGTGCTAAATGACCTAAGTGTCAATAGTCCTTTCATGTCTTTTTGCAAAGTGTTGCTGACTGCAGAGCTACTAAATCTGAACAGAAAGGAAGCAGGTGAGGACTTTACTGAAGCTAGCTTAAGTTGGAAAACACAACAAATAGATCAACACAAAAATAAACATTTTAAGAATGAACTCTTTGCAAACATCTTCTGAAATTCCACTACATGTAGGCGTCACAAGAATAGTATAGAATAGAATATAGAATAGAGTACATTCATAAACTGTTTCACTTCTCCGCAGCTACTGTCAGTGTATTATCTAGATGAGAAAAGGATCAAGAGATTGTCTCCAAATTTGTGATAATTTCAAAATATTACACAGATAAAAAAGGAAAAAAAGAAAAACACTTTGCTTTAATGCTGACCAACCTGTAGCTTCATGGAATGTTTACTCTACGACAAACTCAACTTTTTCCACTTTTTATTCTCATAATAAAAGTGGTTTTGCAGAGGTTTTCATTTTTTGGCAGCAAGTTGAAATGAAACCGGTGTGCATGTTCAATTGAGAAAAGCAAAAATCTTATTCCATCACCAATCTCACTCCAATTTAGCCATTTACTTCACACTTTCCAAAGGTTTATTTTTTAACCTTTGTGAAGAGTCTAAAGGGGTTTGAGGTCTACTTCTGGTCAGTCACCGATCACATTTTATTTAGTAGATTTGGACAGCATCTGGTTTATATGTCCACTCTAAAATAGAGATTTCAGTTCAGTTGTCGAATTTTGTGAGGTAGTTTGTGTTTTCTGCATCACAGGAACAGAGCCGTATTAATAGCAGTAAGTAAGCTTTCCTTCAGTTATTACGAGTAAACATCTTTCCCCTCTTCAAATGTAGCCATCAATGCCAAAGCATCTCCATAAATGGCCATTCTGAGTAACCGGGGTGTCAATCGACTCCTTTAAACAGAAATTATGAGTACAATTTCAACAATTACATAGGCTATATATAATTATGTTGTTTATTTTTACGGTGAGTAATGAGACAACTATATATTTAGAAGCTAAAACTTCCGCAACAAAAGCAGCATAAAAACAACATCAGAGAAAAATAGAGTCTGGATTAGTGGCCTAAACCAGAGGATGATGTAAGCTAATCATCTACACGAGATTAAAAGCATTCATGCAGGACAGTCGTTTCACATGCTAGTTTGCTGTGTTTTACAGAGATGTCAAAATTAAAGCTGCATAGCTATTTTCACTAGAAAAGAATTTAAGGAAACAGTGATTAAAATAGCTTCAAGGTCTAATTTCCCTTCCAATGATGCAGGGTTTGTACAAATAGCATTATGTGAATTTAAAGTGCAAACTTTCCACAATGCCAGCTTGTCAATGACTTCATTGCCTAAAAAATTATTTTCATCTCTAAAGATGATAGAAATATAGCAACAGAAGAGCATTCTAGTTTATTGTCATGATATGCAGCCACAGTTGCATATATCAATACCAGCTGTGATTACACAAATGCATACATCCTCATTTTCATCCTGCCAAACCGACTGATAGAAAACCCCTGACCCAAATGAACTAAGTCAGACACACAGAGCCGAAACTGCATACTTCTTTAACCCTACAAGAGGAAGTCTCATCACTGACTCCAAGGGTAAAATGATAGCAAATCTCTCACCGCACATTACCTACATGATGAGGTTTTGCAGAAGTGGGGAGAGGAGCCCTAACACTGCTTTATCACTGCATTTAAAGAGAACAAATGCACTTAAACAGAAACAAAGAATCACATCAGAGACACAATCCATTTCTCACCTTAAATATTGATATTTTAGACATCAGCCGTTGTATTTTACATTAATAACAGTCACTAGTTTGAGAACACAATAATGACATCACACAATTATTATATAATTAAAACAATAAAACACCCCCTTAAGTTGTATTTGCATGTAAAAAAAGAAGATCTCTACAGTTTAAAGCTGATGTCTACTCTGCAGAGCTTGCTAGGATTTCGAAGGAAAAGCAAGAGCTGGTACTGGTGTGCTGCTGTGAGTCTTTTCAGCATGATGTTATGTTTCTACTTAACAGTGAGACAAACAGCTATATTAGCAACAAACAGGAAAACCCCTCTGATAGTCTGCTGCTCAATAATATGGAGGGGAATGCAGAGGCGGAGCTTTGCCATGACCAAAACAAAAAGGAAATTATAAATCCACTCCTCATCAACAACAGCACAAGTTCAAAACAATAGTATCTGTTTAACTCTAGTGGAGAAAGGACATTAAGACGTTGCAATCTTCATGGCAAACCTTTCAAGTTCTTTCTGGAACCATCAGCTTAGATGTTATAGCAGCTACCTCATATCTTTATGTACCCACTTTGACTCGTCTACTTCACATACTTGCTGCTCTTTCAGTCTTGTGATCTGGCACCATGTCTCCGATTAGCTCAACACAATGAGACCCTGCTCTTGACCTACGTACTAAAGATGATCTGTGTTCGAGGCTTGAGTCCCCATGTCTTTAAAATGTCTCTTTCATCTGGTGAGTGTCCCTTCTTTTTAACACATGGTTGAACCAAAACATTAAAAACCCAGTTAAGATTCACGTTTACCAAGAATTACTGGAACGTTTCTCAACTCTCGTTCAAGTTAAGTTGTAAAAAGGAAGGAAACCCCCATTACTCAGACTTCCCAGAAACTGTATGATTTCCACAGACCGAGGAATCCCAAGTTTTGGTATTATCACAGCTTTTATCACCGTTTTAAACTGTCGATCAAGGCTGCAAATTTTATTTAGCAAATCGAATAATCTGTTGATTATTTTTTCGATTAATCGCTTAATAATCTGACAGCAAAAGGTTCCTTAAAGAAGACCTTTTACAAAATTAAACCAGGTGGAACTAAAACTTTTCTGCTTGGGGATTTCTGGATAGAGCATATTGACAGATCAAAAAGATTTTTTTATCTTAAATGCAAAATGTTTACTTATTTTCTTTTACAATTTTGGTATATTACTGCTCTAAGTGGGTTACTCTGTCAGTTTAAGACATGTTTTAGTGTCTCTACAATCCAGTTAACGATTAATCAATCACCTAATTAGTTGACAATGATTTAAATAATGGATTAATCACAATTAATCCAATTAATTATTTCATCCCTACTGTATACACTTTCTGATTTAGTTGCAAGGTCTTCATAAAAATGGTTCTTATAGTATACTAGGGGATGCTCAGATTGCAATTTTTGCTGCCGATCCCGATCACCCATGAGAGCCGATCACTGCCAATCACATGGATTAGCTTAGAATTTTTTTTTATCAGAGTCCAACAACTGGCTATGTGATGAAACAATCATAAGTTACTAAATCAAAGTGCCTGGCTCATTGTTTTGTGGATGTGCACACTGCTGGGCCTTGTCAAAGCATGAGTGATGTGCTAAAACTTTCTTCCTGGCTCTGCTGAGGTTTTTCGGAGAGAGAAGAAATAGTACAGAACACTGAAGAAGTGGAGGAGCTTGATTGAACTTGATTAATTCAATCATTTTGAGGTTGTCTTTTTTTCCTCACCATTATGCTCATGGAGGAGCGTTATGTTGCTTCACCTTATTTTTTTCTGCAGTGTGCCTCGATTACTTACCAGACTATGTCCAATGCTTGTTTGTAAATAACACATTGCATTTGTTGAATTGATGCATTTTAACATACTTCACTTCAGAGGAATTTTTCCAAGCTGCAAACTTCAAATTACTCCCATAGCACAAAAGTTCCACATGACAGCGCTTAAGATTTGCTGCAGCACTACCCAGTGTGAAGGAAAGGGAAGATACGCTGCAGGCGGAGCGTCTACAGACTGCGAAGTAAGAGATGCAGGTGATCGGGTTTTCCTGATCAGTAACAAAAGACAGTGATCATTGATCATTGATCACAAACCTTTTCATGAAAAAAAATTCAGCTGATTTTGATCGCTGCCCTTTCGATCAGCCCACCACCATCATACACGAATCATTATATGCATAATATGTTTAATGTTTCAATTAAAAGCTTCAATGTCTGTGTCAATCAGCTTAGGGAAAATTGCACAGATTAGGGATGAGATGCCTCAGGGATCAAAATAATTCAATATTTCATTATAATCTATAATTACACCTTTCTCTGACCAGAATTTGTTGTTTTATGCATTTTTGTGTGTTTTTTCTATTAAAGCAAATATCTTGTTTAAATGTTTTATTGGATGAATTTTATAAAAAAAACTCAATAAGGTCAAAAAGTAGCCTGAACCAGCGTTTGCTTGAGTGTATTAAAAAAAAAAAAAAACTTTGGTCGAAAACTCTGGTCAAATTCAAAGGAGACTAAAGGTTGTAGGTATCTTAAAACAATACATTGAGACTATGGCTTCATCAGACCATCAGAACCTCATGAACCCTAGTGGCTATTATTGATTTGGTAATGTCTTCAAAGTCTTACCAATAAATGAGGAACTTTTCCACCTGAGGAAAAGCGCTCAGTCAAAATTACTCATGTCATAATCAGACCTATATGTGATTGGTTATGCGTTGATTACTTCAGACTTCAGCCTGAAGTGACCCAAATCCAATTTTTTTGCCCATATGCGACCTGTATCTGATCTTTTCATGGAAGTCTGAACAACACAGGTCCAATTTTTTCCAATGTGACCCAGGCCACTTGGCTAGGTCCTGAATCCGGTATGAATCTAATCTCAAACGCGACCTGTGTCTGAATAGCCAGGTAGCATTCATCCTGTATGCCATTAATACTCAACAAAGGTCACAATTCTGCATCTTGCTACGCAGGAGCAGGATTTGTCTTGGATTCAGGACCACATGGCAACCACATAGGCAAAGAAATTCGGATATGGGTCACTTCAGGCTGCTGTGTAACAGTAGCCAAAAACAAACCATCTTGAATAGATTGAGTTTTTAAGAGTGGGAAAGATCGCTAGATGCAGTGTTGTTTTTGACAGCAAACTTAGATTATGTCTTAAACTTTTTTTAATGAATTTTATACTCTACTTTATACAAAAGTGTCTCACAAAAGTTGTGAAAATTGCAGATCTAGTTCAACGCGTAAACATTGGTTAATATAGCAGACAGACAAGCTAACAAAATGTACAATAAAGGAATGGTTTCAGACATATAAGGTTTCCATCCCAAAGAAAATACTTCCTGATCTTCCAATACTTGTGCATTACACACAGATCAATAAAATCTTCATTGCTCGAAAACAGCAAAAGACAAAAATATTCATCTTTCTACAATTTTGGCTTTATTTCTTCAATTTGTCCCTTGGTTACCGCTACTCAGGTGTCAAAGTAGATTTAAATTCAGAGGGTTTTGATATAAAAAAAATACAGAGAGAAAATACATAATTGCCCTGTAATGCAATGGAAATCCAGACCTAAATTGAATGAATATGCTAACTAAAATGTTGAAACATTTAAAGGAAACAGAGACAATGTTTTAATAATAATAATATTTAAATAGACAGAAACGAGAACTATGAGAAAGAAATATTCAAAGATCTATGTACCTTTTCATCTGACTCTTTACCCAAAAATAAACAGTATGCAACTAAATATTTGCTTTGGATATAATTTAGGGAATCATTTTGGTAGAAATTAAAGAATGTTTAGTATAAACAATTGTGAGCTGGATAAAATAAAATCTTGATAAATAGACAAAGGGATTTTACGCTTGGCAGAGGATGATCATCACCATATTGTTTATTGAATAGCGAGAGCAGGAAGAGCCATACTGCTAAGAGTGAACAATCGTGTGGAGCGAGAAGCGGAGACTTGCCGCGCATTTCTGTACAAGCACAGCTGGAAGAGCAGAGTCTGTCAGAGTGCAGCGCGCAGTGCCAGACGATTGTGGGTTAATTTCTTCCCTGCTGCTGCTGCCATGATCCATTTGTGGTCATGCAGAATGTGCACCGCTGCATGCCAGGTGGGCTGCGTGACCAAACAAGACGCAGTAGCACGTCTGATACTACTTAGCCTGTCTAACAGATTACAACACAATGATGCATTTTAAACGTCCGACAGACCACGCGCTAACATTTTTATCTAGTCTCATCGACGAAAACTCACACCCATGACTCGTCATGTTTTTGTCATCAAAGATCCATGTTTATCTTGTCGGTTTTCGTTACCCTCATGAAAATAAGGAGCGTCAATGAAATAATTTTATCAGTGTCAGCAAAAACAACACCGGCTAAATGCGCTCTAGGACTATCATCCGTGTCACAAGCACGCTTGTGACATCATTGCGTCCTCTATTGCGCATGCGGGATACTTGCGCTGTATGAATGCACTTCACACTCCAGATCAAATACAAGTCGCATATATTTGAAAATGTGAATGCAAAGCAAAAAATAAAAAATTGGATTTTACAAAAAAAAAAAAATCTGAATTGAAAATTAAGGCCTGTAGCGTGAACTTAGCCTTAGACAACTGCAATGGTCCTATCTCTCACAACAACCATCTAAGTATTGCTTTTCCTTTTAAAGTTTTGAGGTCTTTAGGTCAGAGACTGTTAGTTGCTCACCTCAGCAGGCACCAGAAAAGTTTTGGTGTCTCACCTGTAGCTTCAAATTCTGGAATAAGCTTCCTCTTTATATACCAACTCCTTTTGATTCTTTTAAATAAATATAAAGACGTTTATTCAAAACTTTCAAACAAACATTAGGTTTCATGGTGATGTGGGTTTGCATTCCTTTTTTTAGGTCTTTAAGTATCTGTCATAATTGACTGATAATCAGACAGCAAAGGGTTCCTTAAAGAAGACTTTTTACAAAATTTAAACCAGGTGGAACTAAACCTTTTCCACTTGAGGGGTTCTGGATAGAGCATATTGACAGGCAAAATATTTTTTAATCTTAAATGCAAAATATTTATATATTTTATTGGCAATTTGGTATAATTACGGCTCTAAGTGGGTTGCTCTGTCAGCTAAAGGTTTGTTTTAGAGCCTCTATACTTCATTTAACGATTAATCAATTGTTAAATTAGTTGAAGATTTTGTTTTCAATAATCATTAATCAAGATTAATCTGACTGTTTCACCCTTATTGTATTTTTAAACATTCTTTGCTTAATAGCATTTTTTATATCATACAAATCTTGGACAAAGAAATTTAGCTTTTAACTTTGAAAAAAAAACAATATGCATGGGCAGTCATCAGAAAAGATTACAAAAAAAGAAGATATTAAAAGAGGAAATGGAAGTTTGCTTTTGCAACAATGGAGACTCTAGAGATAACAACTAATGAACAAGATCTCAATTTCATCACATAGAATGGATTCCCCAAACAGAAATTAAGAGACATTTTTTAGCCCCATCTTGTCTGACTTTTATTAAAATGCTGTTATTTTCCTCTCAGCCTTAATTACAAATTCTATTGCTCCAGGCCACCAAGGATATCCTTCTCATCTAGCCTCAAGGTTTTATTCCCTAATGAAAGATAATAATTACATTTAGGGGCAACACTGGACAATCATTACACAAACGAAGTACACATGCCACTATCAAAGCAAAGACAAATATAGCTACTCATCAGTGAAACCTCAATTCTTAACAAAAACTGACAGCTGACAGGTGCACATTTTCCAAACAGGTTGCCTCGTTGCTATTTTTGGACTTGAAATATGAAAATAAAAATGCCTTCAAGCATTAAAGCTAAAAGAGGAAAAAGAAAAAAAAAACAAGAGGGATGTAGTTCTGATTCGGAGCAAACAGACCCTTCTTAAAACAGCTGAGCATTAAAACCCCAAGCATATGTCTCTATTAAGTTAGAGCCCAAAAAGAAAGAAAAAAAAAACAAAACACTTAGATAGCATTTGCTGTTTTGGATGGCAGCAAGCACATGGTAGTTCTACTACAGAAACTGCAGGCTTTAAATGATTGCTTTGAATCAAATATACAACCATTTTATCCAAATCTGCTCTAATGTGAGATAATGTTTGCATGTAAAACTGAAATTCATCGAGTTGGAAAATTCACCCCCTCTGCTATGACTACTTATGCAGCTATTTGTACTCATAGCTACTAGGGTGGGTACCTAGGCAGTTAATGTATAATGGCATATAATGCGTAAACTGTGTGAAACACTCTAGCCTTTTATAATCATTTGACTTTATGTGAAGAAACAAAGAACTTTTGTTTAGCAAAGATGTAGCTCTTCATTGTACAAAATATATATATATAAAGTTTATTAACCTGGCAGTTATCAGATTGATATGTGTAGAACTCAGTTATAAATCTGGGATGGCTGCCTTTCAGTCTGTCCATGAAAAGGAAGGACGTTTAGAACAATACTTCGAGCTGATTGGGTGATGTCCCAGCTAGTACCTGCCTTCCGTATTACGCTTTCAGCCAATCGTAGCAGTGAATTGTCTACAGCTTTAGTGTTTTCACAACTAGCAGAGTAAGCTGATAAATTTAACTTTTTCAAAATCCTGTCGGAAGGAAAGCACAGAAATCTTTCCCATCTACAAATGCACAAAGTGCTTATTTTTGCTTCTTTTTTAAACAAATAATTGTCACTATTTTAGCTGAAACCAAGTCAAGTGCGGTATAGACAGGTCAGTCCCCCAGCGTAGCCATGTTTGTTATGCAAGGGCAAGGCCCTTCTGACTGATGTCATTCCTACAAGTCCCGCCCCAAATAAATCACTGCTGTCATTTAATTGGTCCGACCCTCTGGTGGTTACGAGACGACGTATTAGCTAGAGTCTTTCAAGATGGATTTGCAGCGAAAGGTTGTAGTTTACTGCCATCCCTGGCAAAATCCTTACCATGAAATATGTTTAGAAAATCCTGCTCTATCCTACCATCCAAAATCTAAACATGTTAAGTAGCTTGAATCTACAGGAAGCTGGACTGGAATTTTGCATTATGGCTAAAAATAATAACACTACAATAAACACAGGGCGATCTAGAGAGAAACGAAGTACATAGGCCTACTGTTAAGTACATTGGATGATCTACTATATTGTGGGGATGTTACTCTTCCAAATCCCCCATGTGTGAGGGCATGCCATTAAAGACTCTTAGAAGTACTGTTAGCTTTTAAAATGATGTGTTGGTCAGTGCCAGATAAGTAGACAAGGACTTTCATTGGATCATTCAATTGGATAAGGATCCATATGCCTAAATTAACAAATGAGTGGCTCACCAAACAAAATTAACTGTCTTCCATGGCAAACAGGGAAGAGAGCATCAGGATACATTCCCACCTGCCATGATTGTTTTGTTTTACAAAGACCAGAGATGTTTTTTTCCCCTCAGGTCAGTCCAGACCTTTTGCGCAGTGATAAATGCACTTAAGCAAACCTTGGTCCAGACAAATAACCAAGACACCACTTTCTGAGATAGTCATGGTCCTCTTCTAAACAGACTATGGTGCAATTTCTGCTGCTGTGAATACAGAGCAACCATTTTGGACTAAATAAGCACCCTTACAGGATCTGTAGCAAAAGTGAATGTACTAAAGTCATGGAATAGGAAAGGAATAGGAAATAAGACTAGTAATGACTAGTAATGTCATCCCATCCTAGAAGAGCTAATTCTACCTGCAAGCTCCTAAAATATATACCCAATATGTCGATAAAAATGTTTACTCACACACCCATCAGGTTCCCAGAAACATCCAAATTCCTAGCTCAGTGAAAACCAACTTTCTCAATTTATTCAAAGCGCTATTTGAGTCTTGTCCTTCTTAAATCCATCTATTGCTGCATTGTTATTTTTTTCACACTTGATCTTCGACTTAAACTGACCCCCATGTTTATATTACTACCCCTATCAACACAAAAACAAGGTAGTGAAGTTGGGTCTTATTTTCCAGAGATTTCAAATAAAGGGGGCATTTTTAATATTTGCAAATCCGGCTGGTTCCACCCCATTAAAATCAGCAGATTGTGTGTGATACAGGCAGCTATAGAGTGAGTCTAAAAGAAAAACTAGGTTCGAAGTCATGCAGTTGGAGGTAATAATGACAATACTCATTTAAATATTAACAATGATAATACTAAATAGTTTTCAGAGTTCATTTCACATAGGTAGTTTATCTCAAAGTGCTACAAACAAAAAGTAAAAAACTACAATCATTCAAAAATAAATAAGAAAAAATAAAACATCTTTGTCTGCTGCTGCTTTGTCCCAGCCATTTTTTTCTTTATTGAAACAGAATTTCTCTGTAACGTCTGTAATAGAACCAATACCTCATTTGTGGCCAAAATTACCACCAAAATGTTTACATGCGATTTTGCAGCAGACTTTCAGAAGTGCTAAAAAGGATGCAAAAACCGTCTTTTATTTTAAGAAAGCCTCTCCACAAAGGACAAATTCTTTCTTGCTCCTTCTATATCTATCCTAGTCACTAAGTTGTTAAGTGTTAATTAACGTTCATTGTTTCAGCTACATTTTTTGAAAATGTTACAGCAACATTAGTGACCCAAAACGGAAAAAAACAAAAAAAACAACAAGCCATATTACCCATTGTGGTGAAGTGTGACAGTCTGTCTGTCTGATGAAATTCTAGAATTGTCTAGATTATAAACTAGGTGCTTCAGTTTTCCAGCTAATGGTTTCACATGACGGATGTGGCATTATATTTATTGGTATTCAATTTCAGCCATGTTTACAGTATAAACAACTCAAGTGTTGTCGCCTCTATCGCCCTGCGATTAGTTCAATCCATTTTAACAGTTTCAATGGAGGTTAAGTTAGGGGGACATTTTCAATCAGCCCAAACACAAGATTTGCGGAAATCACATCGACTTCTAGGAAAATTCTAAAACATCCAGTTATTTACTGGCATGGTGTGTTCCTTATAGTTGTTCAGTTGACTATAAATTATGACCAAAATAAGGGGGAAGAAACACAACATTCTATGCCTTTATTAATTACAGGGCTGGGTAATATATATACATATATATATCTGATTTGTTCCATGTTATAGATTTATTTTTTCCCCACTCAGTTAAACTTCATAATTAAAAGGAAAACCAACAAGAACTTTTTTTTGTCATTACTTTCAGAAACTAGCTTTTGCTTCAACCGTAAACATGCTTGGAAAAAACTAGTTGGCTGGCCCTGCCACTATAAACAAAATTTAACACACTTAATGGCTGCAGCTAGTAGTATTACACAGTGTTTTAGTTTATCAGTTATCTACTAACATGCAAGAATAAAAGGTGATGAAATGATGTTACTCAAAGCTATGTAAGCTAGGAATGTTCTGATACAACCTGCAGTTTAGTTAACTATATTTCTACTTCGAATGGCTGTGTGAAAGATTAGAAGCGATGAGGTAATCAATCGGATTGTGTCGAAACAATGACATATGCTAGTTGTAAATCGACGTATAATCACAAAAGTTCAAACACAAGAGTAAAAACATACTTTGTCATGTTTTAATTACATATACTAGAAACTTGTGGACTCTTAGCAGACCTGGAAAATAAAGTCTTTATACAGACAAGAGGTGGACTCGTTGGTCGATTGGGGGCAATTCGATCTACCTGGAGCTTAACCTACTCAACTGTAGATATGATGGTAGACTTCTAAAGAATGGACCTGGACAATGCTTCTACTCATCCTCATCAACAAACTGTGTCAGTGGATTACTTGCCTCCATCCAACACTTGTACAGGCCTAGGGTCAGAAAAACCAAAGTCAAGACCTTTACAGACCCCACATATCCAGGAGCTACATATCCTTTTACCTTCTGGTTAGGCTTTACAAAAACCAATACTCATATCCAAAATCAATATATCTAGTAAATTTTAACCGACACTAATTACATACCAACCCTTTGGAGACAGAGGAAAAAACTACCACAGCGCGGCGATTACTTCTCCACATCCGTGAAACACCAAATATCCTTTACTGTGATGTCTGGCTGCTGTCATATGAACAAAACAAATACCACATGAACAATCCTCTTCCCATCCAGTTTTACTACTTGGACAGATACTAATATGTTTAAAAACAACAAATGTCTGTCAATATTTCCAACACATTGTATAGTTTTTACTTGATAACTGTTTTCTGTGAACTTAAAAAAAACAATTCCTCTTTTTGTTCCCAACCATCATTTCCAAGAAATAGCTCATAGCTAGAAAACTGCTGTCTCAGTTTATTTATACAGCGCCATTTCACAACACATTTCATCTCAAGGTACTTTACAGAGAGAATTCAACCAGATCATACGGTCAGGTTGGTTTTAAAACACTTTAGAACACTAAAGAGCTCTTCCCAGTTTCTATACAACGGAAGTCCACATACTTGCTAATTTTAAACTCTTTAATTTTAGTCCATGAGGTGCGGTGTCCTGAAAACCATTTAAATGAGTCTCTGCAGCACAACCGAATCAAATAATCAGGTCCTTTGCAAAAATCTAGTCAGGAGAACTTGAAACTGGGAAGCATTTCAAACAACAAGAGACCAGATCATGAGGACTGGCATTGAAGACGTCTACCCTAACAACAGTAGAACCCCAATAAAGAAATCTTAATTAGACACCATGCAAATCTAACATG
>NW_015151079.1:252594-261895 GCF_000732505.1 Cyprinodon variegatus | reverse complement strand
CCTCAGTATTGTGAATCATCCTAAAGCATAATTAGATATTATGGCTACTTCTTGTTCAATACTTGTCAATATTGAATTAGTTATCCCAGTAACCCCCGAATAATAATAAAATAAAAATAAAAACAGGAAAAAAAAAATCAATTACAAGTACAGATTGTTTATAGGTTTATAAAATATATTTACATTACTAAAATAGTTTGCTTTCATACTGTCTTTGCACCAATTCATCTGTTCTTCAATTATTTTCAATAAAAAAATTTAAAAAAGATTTTGTCTCCAACATTTCTACTTTAAAATATGGGCTTTAATAAAAATGTAGTAGCCGCTATTTTTTCTTTATTTAAGAATCTTCATTTTAAATCCATCACAACTTAATTAAAACAAGCCAGGTGGTTAATGTATAACCAAGATTTGTTGCGCTTAAATCTTTACCTTTTATTTCATAAGTTACGGTTTTCAGCGTGTCAAGCCGCCCAACTTGGTTTAAACCTTACTGTGAACATTTATTAAACACTTATCTCTTTTTTGAGCTAAACTAAACGTTCACCCCACTGTGAACGCATTTTGGACCAATGCGACAAAGCAGAAAGGCTGGCTTTACTGTATGTTTTATGCCTCGGTTACCATTTAGCCGTTAGCCTGTGTGGCTTTTACCGTTAAACAGAGGCAGAAGGCAGCCTGGCATATTCCCTCTTCAGTCATGCCACGTCTTACCTGACTGCTGATGGCCAGCTCTTCTTATCTCCCTCTTAAATACAATGGATGGAAGCGTCTCGAAAAAAGGATGCTCACAACGGATGTCAACGGTCCTTTCCAGTCTGCCGCGAAATATTTTCTTTTTTTCCACAATCCAGGAAAGCTAGCCTAGCTGAGTAGACGCTGCGCCCTGTTGGAAAAGCATTTCTGCATCAGACCGTATCAGAGCTCAGCAGCGAGGCTAGGCTAACTAACTGTTATGGCTTCAGAGCAGTTTGGAACCATCTTGCCTCCCAACTAATCGTCTCTGATTGGCTGCCGAGAAACAGGCTGTGTTTTCATTGGACACGGATACTGTCAATCAAACATATTGCAGCTGTTGATGTTCTACATTCCCATAGAACGCCGTCTTTCTAGGATTTAATTTTTAATTTAATTTAATACCCCGTCTAAAATATTTTAACGTTAAAAGCTCATAGAAACCCTTTAAATTAGTATCTGCTTCATTTAACCTTGTTAATTTTAGTCAACCATTTATTCAAACGAAAAGTGTTAAACGCATCTGGCTAGAACGATTATGTCAACTGTTGTATTTATATTATATTTGCCAGCTTCCATAGAAATAATCGAAAGTCATACCACCCTAAAATAAAACAACAAGAAAATAAAAAGTATAGTTCAATAAAAACACAATGACAAAATTTTAAAATAAGGATGTACTCATAATAGAAAGAGGAATATATTTAGTTGTATACAGATATGAATAGTTTTGTTGGCACCACTTTTAAAGATGTGTTAAAACCTTTATAATAAAGCAATGTCCTACAGCATCACAAGAGTTTAACTCTGAAAGAGAAATATTTAAAATGACAAAGCTTGGCTAAATTATTTAAAGCTATTTAACTAAAAATACCAATGTTTCCATTACAGATAATCCTAACAATTCCATTTAAAGAAATGAGTCATGAAAAACATTTTTAAATTATATTTTATCTCTTCAAGTTGATTAGAGTGCCTAACAGCCTCTACATGGAAATCTCTGATTTTCTGTTTCACTGGGGTAATATTATGACATAAGAAAAGTGGCTGTTTAGACAAGGTGTCGTATAAATCTTACCACCACATACAGTGAAGGTAAGAGAGGTACAAAACAAGTATCCTCTGTCAAGTATGCTGCATGATCAGTGATGCTGCGGGCCCATATCTCTTTTTAAGACACAGGGAACCTTCTAAACAATTAGGGCAAGAGTGATTTACACAATTCTATGATAAA
The DNA here is from genome assembly GCF_000732505.1 of Cyprinodon variegatus. Classification (NCBI taxonomy): domain Eukaryota; kingdom Metazoa; phylum Chordata; class Actinopteri; order Cyprinodontiformes; family Cyprinodontidae; genus Cyprinodon; species Cyprinodon variegatus. The sequence continues at coordinate 259,926 of NW_015151079.1, read as the reverse complement.
TGAATAGAAAAACTGACCCACAGACCCACATTATGGTCCTGGTCATATCAGTGTGCAGTGCTACAGAAAACCTGCAGAAATTTGTACCTTTCAGTAAAAACAAAACATGCAAGCAAATGTAATGATCTCATTTCTGTAGAAAAAAAACATAAAAATTTGTTCAGTTAGTGCCTGGTGCAGCTAATAAACGTGCCTGTGGTTGAAAGAGTTGCAGAGTTATTTGGAAGGTTGTGCAGCTCGCTGCAGGATGCAATCTGTTTCCTGCTCTAACAGATGGCTCTCCTCTACATGTCTTCTTCGTTCTGCAACCAAAAGCCCGTTTCAAAAAACAAACCAACGCAAACAGGAATTTGAAGCAGACTTCTCTCATTTTTGTTGCCCTTATTAAACTATATGTAAAGGCAGAATATGTCACAAAAATCAGGTAAATGAAGATTGTTTGTGGTTTTGATTCTAAAAGAATGGGTTTGGTCTCTGTAATAAAAAGTGTCTCAGTTTTAACAGTCACCCTTGTAATATAGAGTTCATACACCAGCAACAAGTGTATTATATATTTATATATATTATATATTATATATGCGTCTGCCAAACAAATCAAAGGAGGAAATACAATCTAATCGTTCTATCTTTTGTGATGCAAACACAGGACAAGTCCTACTAACTTTATTATCTAGGAGTAACAGTAACTGGCTTCATACTTCAGCATAGATGGTCTTATGGGAGAGTCAGAGTTGAATTTGTGAGGCAAACAAAACCCAAAGCCTTTATAGAGAATTTCAGTGGTTTTATTATAGCATTGTTTATAACCCTGTTCAAAAGAGAAAAAAAAAAAAGTCAAAACAAAAAAATACTACATAATCTGTACTTGTATATATAACTGATCTATAAAAAAACATATAATGTATCTAGGATTGTCTGGCCAAGTAGTGGGGTTGGTCACTGCAGCCCTTGTGGCACCACAGACTTTAGCTTTCTTCCTCCATTCCTGGCAGACAGAGACATGAAGTAGGTCATGAATGCCACCTGCTGGGCTGTTGATGCAACATGTCAGTTTGGTATCAATAATAAGTCCTCTTTCCTGCACTTTTTCATAACCAATGTCTCCATTTCATTCCTCAGGAGTTCCTGTTTCCCCTTTAGGCACCATTTAAGAGGCTGTTTATCTTTGCAAAAAGAACCAAAAAAGGGGGAAATGTCCCCACTAAGTTGATGACTCAACCGATACAGAAAAAGAAAAAGCAGATGGACTGGTGTTTGTAAAGGGGACTTTCATTCAATTCAGTGCTCTTGCCACCGGGCATTAGTTTGACGTACATCTGAGAGTAAACAGAAGCCACACTCAGTGAGGAAATCACCCTTGTTAAATATAAACCAGCTGATAGGATTACAGTTGAAGCGCTTGCAGAAATGCTGCTCAAACGATTTTGCAGTTTGTGAAGTTGAGCTATAACTTTCTAGTTTTCAGTTTTCCACATTTTCTTTATTGTAATTCAGAAAAAAAGTTTGAGTTAGGTTTGTATGAAAGTATGCAAAAACATTTTATAATTCTTCTTTTTTTTTCCAAAAAAAAAAAAAAGGTCTCTTTAGATACTGGATTTAAATTGAACCTATGGTTTAAAATAATGAAACTGCCTTTTTACACAAACCTAATCAAATTGTCACAGATTTTTTTTTTTAACAAACCATTATTAAATGTAGGGTTAGAATTTCAATAAAACTAAACCAAACATGTCAAAGCAAAACTTTTAAAATTGCTATTTTCTAAACATGTGAAATACAAGCCAACCTCAGAATTCCCTTGTATGGAAAGTTCTGCACTTAGATGCTCTAAACTGTATGGAAATTCCAAGAAAAATAAAGGAATGTTGAAATGTATAGATTTTTTAACTGGAAAATTTAAATGAAAATCTTCACATTCTTTATTTGTTAGACAGTTTTTTTTTATTTGAAGTATGCATGGATAGGTATGAGATTTAAAAAACAATGCTAACCAAAAGTACCACGGTTTGAAGTTATCATTGCGTTTATACAGAAATTTGAAAAAACTTTATGAATTGGTCTCATTTTATATAACTCTTTTAAGAAAAAATCCTACCCACTGAAGAAAAACAAACATTCTGTTGACTTTAAAATAACAATAATAATAAAATAATTTACAATAATAAATTTATTTGGGGGTATTCTTACATCCTCTTAATAAGATTTTGAAAAAAAAAATGTCCCCTTAAATGTCCTCATCCCTTTTAGCCAGGCAGACTGCCCTCTGGTGCTCAGCAGACATGTAGCTCTTTGCTTCCTAACTCTACGTGCTGGAGGTTCTGAGTTCAAGCCCCACTTCCACAGCCTGCACTCTGGGTCCCTGAGCAAGGCCCTTAACCCCACACTGCTTCCTGGGTGCCGCACAGTGGCACCCCGCTGCTCCCCTAGGGGACGGGTCAAATGCAGATGTGACCTTTCACCAGCCAGCTGACTAGCAGTGCAAAGAAACAGAAGAGCTAGAGAAGAGTTATGAATCCTTTAGTCTATTTTGTGTACACCTGGAAAACAAAAAATCTAATTCTTACACATTGTTTTGGTATTTCGGGACCGGTACTTTAAATTGTATAAAAGATTTTAATTCTTTTTAAACCAATTTTTTTAAACCATGGTACATCTTGACACCGTTAACCATGCCTAAATAATTGTTTTTGCCTCGAACAACAAGTCAGTTTTTTAATTTTTTTTATTCCTAGTTACAGTATGACTTGTACTGGACATTTACACAGTTTTGGCAGTGTGACGACAGAAGATTATATCAATACCTTGTTGATGCCATGATTCTCTGGTGCCTTTTTTGCTGACATTTTAGCCTGTGACACGATTCCACATCAAAGCATAGCTATACAAGGGGAAAATGGTCACGATATTACAATTGTCTTTTATTTCACACGTAAATATTAAGACTTTAGTTACACAAACTGGCACTCAGTTCACAGCACAACAATACAAAATCATCAGATGAAGATCCAGACATTCTTTTGATTGCACGACCAAGCAACACTGTAAACGAATAGATTGACAGATATGGATTTATTTGATAGGCGAGTCTAAGATCTCTTGGTAATCCTGTCGAATGGCCCTGCTCACTCTGTACAGCTTTACCCCGGTCAGAGTGAACACGCTGACCATGATGACAAGGCCCCCAATCACATCGTATGCAGAGGGGATCATCCTCAGCACGATAAGCTGCAGAAACATTGAAACCACGATCTCTAGGTGCTGCACCGTGCTAACTAAGGCTGGATGAAACTTGTTAAGAGCATAGTAGACTCCAAGGAATGCCACTGTGGAGCAGATACAGATTCCAATTAAATATCCCCAGGTCTCTCCATCCAGGGGAATGATAGGCTCTTGCATGATGAACATGGTGGAGGCCCCCCATACAGTGCCCGTCCAGCCGAAGGTAAAAAGTGCAGTCCACATGCTGACGCGCTCCTTGATGGCTCTGTAGACAATCATGGAGAGGGCGGCGGTCAAGCCTGCCATCACTGTCATAGTATAGCCAAAGGCTTCCTTCCAAAACCCCAACCTGGACTTCTCTTCGTCTGCTACATTCGGCACCATAACCAGGCAGAGGCCAAACACACTTCCTACCACCGTGACCACATCTGTGTAGCTCAGCCTCTCATCCAGCAGCAGGAAAGCCAGTATGGCACTGAAGACTGTGGTGGAGGCTCGCCACATGATGGTACCATTGCTGGGAGGTACTATGGCAAAAGACGTGTAGGCGCAAGTGATTGAAATGACGTTGCAGACACCATAGAAGAAGAGACGAAGCCGATAGCCCTTTGGGCCAAAGGGCGCCTCGTGGTAATAGAGGACCACCAGAATTGACAGCACTTGGATCACAGAACGGATGAAGAGCAGCTCGAGGGAGGGAACCTTAGAACGATCTGCTGCCAAGCGAGTAATTAAAGCCACACATCCATGAGCTGCTGCTGCACCAAACAAGGCCATCCAGGTCACTTTGGAGGCCAAAACATTAGCCTCGCCAAAGCTGGCCAGCTGACCCTCAACCCCCTTGTCTCTTTGAACATTTGGCTGCTTAGGTTGAGTCTCCATGGTACCAAAGAAAGTCCTGCTGCCTTTGGCATCTGAAACCAATCTCTTTCCGACATTTGCCTCTGCAAAGGTACCAAAATCCTCAAAAGAGGGTGCATCATCGTACCCTTCGTCACCAGGCTGGGGGAAGTGGGTGGCGTACTTTACTGTCACGGTGTTGGGGTGAATTTTGACCCGCTTTTTTGATCCATACTGGAGGGAGGGTGAAGCTGCATCCATGATGTGTGAGGTATTATACAGGGTTGTCTGGAAATAATGAAATAAAAAGTCAAATCTTAAATGAAAACATACTTGGCTCATTCCAAACAATGTTCTTATGTAACACCTGCATACCTAAAGTACATTCGACAGTGATTTACTTGAGTAGCTAAATAAAAGTAGTGCATCATTGGGAATACAGGGACAATTATACACTGTTTTGAATGTTTTTTTTTTTTATTAATAAAGACCTGAAAGATGTGACATGTATGTTAATTTAGCCATCTGGGGTTAAGACTTCATGCAACCACTTTCTAGTATAATTAGAGCCTCATCTGTTTTCTGGGTTCTTCTCTGTTAGATTTTTATATGTAGACACCTAAAGCTGAGCCCATTATTCTTTGCAACATGTTGTCTTGGGAAAAATCTAGGGCTGAACGATTTTGTGAAAAATCAAAAATTGAGATTTTTAACTAATATTGCAATTGCGATTTTAATTTGATTTTTGTTTAAATGAAATACAAGATTGTTGATATTTAATTCCGGGGTTTTATTATTTTCATGACCTTAAAACCTTTATCTAGCCTGGGTGCCATTCCGAACTTAGTCCCGCCCACAAAGTTTGAGGTCGGGAAGTTCGGTCTGGCTCTGCTCCATAGTAGCGCGAGTATGATCGCCCACCCTCTGGCGATCCAATCAAATTGTCAGGGCGGGCTTTATACGATGATGGACAGATGATCAACAGTAACGTAATCAACCACGTGACCAAAGCGCGCTTGGGTGACAACAATAATGGCTGCCGCTGGAGAGTTTAGGTGAGTAGATTCTGCTATTAGGTCTGTTCTAGAAGATATCGACAGCAAATTAATTTTAAAAGAGGAACAGAGAAACGCGATCAAGTCTAATCTTCTTATTATAGGCGTGCAACTGCACGCTTTGATTTTTGTGGACAACAACTATGCCTCGCTTAACATACGTCACGCACTCCGTTGCTCTTATTGGTTGTAGGTCTATCCAATTGAGTGCAGAGGCATTTTTTTTCCTGGTTCGTTCGAAACACGCCCCATAATCACAGCTCTATGGAGCAGTATCAGACTCATATTCTGACTAGAATTGAGTCGGACTACGTCAGGCTAGGCTTTATCCCCGTTTCATGCGTTTTAAAGACTAGAACAGGCTTTCTCCCCAGGGTTGCCCTGAGTTTACACATCTTTTCATCAGCTCTGATCCAGCCTTTCTGCCCATGTGAAAGAAACGTATTCTTACAGCATAATGCTGCCGCCACAATTTCTGAACTAAAGAGCACCTTCTTCCATTTTTAATGGAACCGGCTCACCTGAACTATGGCTATTCCATAGTTAATATGGGCCTCCTGAGTGGCAGCCATAGCTTGGAAGATTTGAATTATGTCACAGATATCCAAACCTCTGGAAATTGTTTTCTAAACTAAACCTGTCAGATATATTCTCATCTCTTCATGATGCTGTTTGTTCACTGCTGTTCTTAATCAAACAGAGAACAGCTGGATCTATACTACGGTGATGCACATAAACTATTTACATATCCAATGAGTTATGAAGGCAAATGGTTACAATGGATTTAATTTACAGTTAACAACGTAACTCCAAAATCGTATTATTCGTTGATTTCGTTTCAATTGAGAACCATGTAGGCTATAGTTTCCTTTCCAGTTTATATTAATGAGCCACTTTGTGTTTGTCTATCACATACAAATTTAATAAGATAGACATTTGCACTCATTTAATCCAAACAGCAAACACTCTGAGGCTGATGTAGTCTGATGGGGATGATATTACATAACAAGGAAACCAATGAGGGGGTTGATGGATGAATGTGGGCCACGTATGAGAAGAATGGAGCAACAAGCCAGAGTTAATGCCAGACTACTGTATACAACAGATGACAATCCTCAAAATATAGAACAGAAATTTTGTTGGATTTTTCAATCAATTATTCAAAAACATTTTTAGACATAGACGTATTAACCCCCAAACGCACACACGTTATACCCTATGCAAAATACATTTGCAGTCACTACAGCCCTAATTTTAGAACCACGTTAAACATGAATTCAATCCACAAGGGGGCAGAAATGACCTCCTTATTTCCTTTTCATCGTCATAGCCTATAGTTGCTCCTCTTTTATTTATTTATCTTTTTTTTTTCTTTTCTATTTTATTTAAATACATTATAATAAAACACAGAAATAACGTTCTATAAAAATACAGAAATAAAAAGGCTTGATGCAAATGTCACGCATTTTTAAATTGCCCCTTTAATTAGGCTAAATAAATAATTTTTCTCTTACAAATTGCAGGAGGAAAATTGCGGCAACCGTTTATCTAGAATTATCATTACTAATCAAACTGAATTATTGTTTTAATTGCAGCGTATCTTTAATCATATTTATGTCAGACCTTCTTCTGCACGATATTTCTATCGAAACAGTGTTTTTTTTTTTCATCAAATGAATGAACGTTTTTAAAACATCTTACCTTGAGCGTGTTTTATTTGTATGAATTCCTAATGATGCATGGGGGTGTGTGTCATAAAAGCAGATTTGGTCGGAGTTCCTCTTCCTTGCATCTGATCATCTGCAGCTCCAGTTTCCCCATGTTCCCTCCCCCCTGAAGCGGAGCTTCTCTTAAAGACGTCTAAAAGCCTTTCCGGGTGTTTTTTTCCCTTCAAGCTGTTTCTACAACTCTGCTCTGATTTCTGCTACCGACGAATCTGAAGCTGCTGTTGCTGCTGAGGTGATGATGAGAGCAATGATGATGATGGTGATGATGATGATGATGATGGTGGTGGCAGGGGAGGTGGTGGAGGAAGAAACTGTTACAGCCATACCCCCCACATCAGGGGCGGAGCTAGATGGGGGGCCAGGGGTGGCCATGCCCCTCCCTGTGGCCCCCCCTACCATTTTTTCCTCTCTAATACAGATGGTGCAATGGCGTAACTATCGGTAGGCAGAGACTGCAGTTGCTTAGGGCCCCCCGACCACTTAGGGGCCTT